>NC_142756.1:3595800-3895800 GCF_054948205.1 Urtica dioica subsp. dioica
CTTGCAAAACTCATAGGTCACGCGTCAAATAAGCGTAAGAAAACCAGACAATATAAAAATATGAATAAAAAAAATCTCAAAGCTGGTCAAAACATTCGACAACGAGAGTTAAGACGCGGTGAAATTTAAAAATAACAAACCCTAAATTGTGTAACAAAGTAACAAACCCTAAATGGTCGATTATCATATGACATGAAGAAGAAAAATTGAATTCTTCATTCAATCCATCCAACAATAAGCGTTAAAAATTTAATACCTAAATAACAAGGAATTGAGTCACTTTTTTGTCTGGCGGATCCATGGATAAATAAATAGATATCTTTAAGGCTCTGGCGCTAGCTAAATAGTAAATATAAAATTGATTTGATTTGGACTTATATTGTTATATAGTTAAGTATTTTTAATCACGCTTTTATGATTTTGTTTAGAGACATTTAGAAAATTAATTGACATTACTAAAGCCTCTAGGTGATATCACTTGTCAGCAGGCCAACTCGAACTCATTAAGGATCCTAGAAGAATTAATATTTTTGGGCCGTTCGATAATAATAAAATTTTAAATATAAAAGAAAATTTAGCTGAAAAATTCGAAATTTTGGGGATAATTTTTATTGTAACTATATTTAAAATTTTGGGATCCAAGGCTCTACTCGGTGCCTTACTTGCCTATAATCAAGATCGACACTGTTGGTCAAAAAGAGTTACCGATTCGATCGATCCTATCTCAAATCGATCTTTAAATCACACTGGACAGTTAATAAAAGATTTGAGAAAACGAGACCAACCAAATAAAAAAAAAAAAAAAAAAAGAACCAAACTGATTTTTAAACCGCTTAAGATAATATATATATATATATATATATATATAATATATATATATATATAATATATATATATATATATATATTATTTTAATAATAATGATACTCTATTGTATTTTAAAGGTGAAGAAATGATAATTAATCAAAAGAGCGGAAACGTAAGTGAAGTTAGATGGGGGGATATCACCTTTGCATGCATGCAACGTGTCGGACGAAGTTCAAATAGGTGTTTGTGCGTGAGAGAGGAAACGCATTACTTTCTAACTGTAAATGAATAGGGTCAAATCGGTCCCACGTTTGATTTTGATGTGGTTCTCACGACCAAAAATATGATCAATCGATGTAGCTGCTAATATATATACACACCATATATCAGTGTATATATATAATGGGTATTCACAGAAATTAGAAAGAAAAAAAAAACGAAGACCATCACATGGAGGAAGATTAAATGGAAAGGAGATATGGAAACGTAAAGTAGGTTATAGGCAGAAGAAAGAAGTGGATTGTGGTGACAATAAATAAAAAGCGCAATAAGATGATGATATTGATTAATGAGATTTTTTTTCCGTTGCATGTGGTCAGAAGATGAAGAACAGGTGTATGAATTTCCCGAATCTCTCTCCTTCCATCCGTCAATGGGCTTTTGGGCGGTTTCCCAACGACCACCACACCACCACCACTATCACTCCACACGCTTCTCAAGGCTCTCTTTAGCTAACCATGGTTTACTTTTTATATTCCATTATCATTTCATCACCCATTTCATATATTCATCTTCTCTCTCTCTCACTCAAATATATACACACATTATAAACCCAAACCCAATAAGAATCACTCCTTTTTCCTCACATTTGTCGCTCCGCCTTGTATTCACCGTAACCCTACTACCACTACTATGTATCATCATCACTTTATATCATCGACTTGGTTTGAGTGAATGCAGATCGCACAAATGGCATCTCTCTCAGTCTCTCTTTTCCCCTGCAACACATATAACCTTCCTTGCTAAAAATAGAACCCAAATCCCCAACCCCAAAACAGACACTCAAAAGTGTGAGAGAGAGAAAAAAAAGTAACCCCTCTGTCTCTCTATATATATTATAATAATAATAATAATAATAATAATTTGACGAGGATGATGATGGTTATTGAGGAAGGGCGTGATAATAACAATGGCAACAACAAGAACGGAGATCTTGTGGGTGCCGTCACTAGCTTCGGCACTGTCCAACGGAAGAAGAGAAACATGTGCCGACAAAGGCGTTCCTTCTTCTTCCCGCACGTGCCACTCTCTCCCGCACGTGTGAGTCTCTCTCTCTCTCTCTCTCGCTTCACTGACCCATTATCTTGATCTTATACCCACAATGACTCTCTTTCGGCGCAGGGGATCGATCCGGGGAGATTGAGATTCCTGTTCCAAAAGGAGCTCAAGAACAGCGACGTTAGCTCTCTCAGAAGAATGATTCTCCCCAAGGCAAGAATCTCTTTTCATTTTTATTACCCTTTCTTAATTAGTATTATTTACTCGGTTCTGACACTTTTTGAGACTCTCTTAATAAACTCTTTACTGAATTTGAATCTGCAGAAAGCAGCGGAGGCTCATCTTCCTGTTCTTGAATCCAAAGAAGGAATGGGAATCACTATGGATGACTTGGATGGACAACACGTTTGGAGCTTCAAGTACAGGTATATAAATATAACTCTCTTGTTATACATATCTACATTATATATATATATATATATATATATATATACATTATTATGAAATTGTCTGAGCTGTAAATATATTATATATATGATGTGTCGTTCAGGTTCTGGCCTAACAACAACAGCAGAATGTATGTCCTTGAAAACACAGGTACTAATTTACCCACTAAATTCCATTCATTTTAAT
Source organism: Urtica dioica subsp. dioica (assembly GCF_054948205.1). Taxonomy (NCBI): domain Eukaryota; kingdom Viridiplantae; phylum Streptophyta; class Magnoliopsida; order Rosales; family Urticaceae; genus Urtica; species Urtica dioica. The sequence continues at coordinate 3,598,519 of NC_142756.1, forward strand.
TTTAATATAATTAATTACTAACCTGAAACTTATTGTATTCTACTATAGGGGACTTCGTCAACGCACATGGACTCCAACTAGGAGACTTCATCATGGTTTACCGAGACAACCAAAACCAGAACTACGTAATTATAATTTATCAAATCAATACTTTATTATTAAGATATACTATTGGAAACTCTTTATTTGATTGTGGAGAACGGTGAAAATTTGAGCAGGTGATTGGGGGTTCGAAAAAGTGTTCTCCATCATCGGCGGCCGCGGAGATCGCCGGCGGTGTGACGGAGGCGACGGCGACGACTCGAGAGGAAGAGGAGGAGGACGAACTATTATTGGGTTCCTCTGCCAATATGATGGAAAACGTCGTCGTAAGTGGTGTGAGCGACGACATGTCGTTTGTGTACGACACCACGAAGCTGTCAAACGACTCTCTGCTGGACTTCTGGGCCGAATCATTGTCCCTCAACTACTCCAACCACATCACCACCACCTCTACGACTGCCAACTCACCCTTTGACACCTTCGCGTCCGTTGACTTATCTCTTGACGACTATTACTGATAATCTTTTTGTGGTGCTGTTTTTTTATCAAGTATAACTCACAAAGAAGAAGAAGAAGAACTAGCTCTTTTGACTTTTGATCTCCGACTCTCTTGCTATGTATTTTGATGTCATCAGCGAACACAGACGCATGTTTAGCAAGTTATGATATGTGTAATGTGATAATAAGAATGGCAAATTCTGATGATCAGCTTGTTTTCCATCAAGTAAATTTCGATGTGCCAACTCAACAAGCCCGTCTAGCTCAGTTGGTAGAGCGCAAGGCTCTTAACCTTGTGGTCGTGGGTTCGAGCCCCACGGTGGGCGATTATCTCTTTTTTCGTTCCCTGTTATTCTCGCTCTCTTAATAATTTACTGGAGGACAAAACAACCAAACTGTATAATTTTGGGATTGGAAGGTGTGACAATACTTTAAATTTTACACAAATTTATATGAATAATTATAACATGGGGTTGTTGCATTGCATATTAAACATGGAATCTAGATTTTCTGTATCCGGTTACAAATCCAACCGTCTTGATTGTTACAACACGAAATAATTTCAATATACTCTAAACAAAATAAAATTCATTTTTCGCACATATATTTATGATCATTATTATTATTTTACTCTTATTATTGAATATTTAAAAAATATGTATATTTTACATGATAATAATGTTTTTTTTTATTCACGAATACTCCTTTAATATTTCATCATAAACTATGCGGGTAAGTTTTTTTCAAAAAGAAAATATCTCATTTTTCCCTTTAAAAAATAAAATGATAATTGATTAATTCTATTAAAAAAAGAAAAAAGAGGAAAAGTGATAAGAGATTCATTTTGTATTCGCAATTAACCGTGTGGATTGAACGTACAGTATTACTACGATACGAGTCCTTGGTCATATAATTGATGAGAGTTTGATCTCCGATTGAAAGAGAGAAGAAAATCAGAATGGCGTCTCGGTACTGGGTGGTCTCTCTTCCAGTTCAGGGATCTGCATCTACTCTATGGAATCGTCTTCAAGAACAAATTTCCAAGCATTCCTTCGATACTCCTCTCTATCGTGTAAGATCTGATTCTCTATTACTTCTTTTTCTTCTGCTCATCCCCTCTCGATTCTCCTCTTATTTCTCGCGCGCTCTCTTTCTCAGTTCAATATACCTAATCTGCGCGTTGGAACTCTGGATTCTCTTCTCGCTCTCAGCGACGATCTCTTGAAGGTGTGTTTATCGGATTTCGAAATTGAATGTCTTATTTTTTATATATATAAATATTCTTTTTTGTTTTACGTATTTCGGATGTTTAATTCGATAATTGATCTGTCGTCGTCGATATTCTTTGAGCGAATTATGGTTTCGGTGATGATAAACATCAAAATGATCGTGTCGTTCGGATTTTGTTACTTGAATGATGTGGATCATTGTATAGTGATGTGCTTTCGGGTTTGTTGGAGTGTGTAGTCAAACAACTTCGTGGAGGGAGTTTCTCACAAGATCAGAAGACAGATCGAGGAACTCGAGAGGGTTTCTGGCGTCGAGAGCGGAGCTCTCACTGTTGATGGAGTGCCGATCGACTCCTATCTTACTAGGTGAAACCTTTGTGCTCATTAGCTTTCATTGGATTCTTGGATGGAATTTCCTTTTTTCTTTCAATTCTAAGGATTTGTTATTTTAGGTTTGTCTGGGATGAAGCCAAGTATCCGACAATGTCTCCGTTAAAAGAGATTGTGGATGGAATTCACAGTCAAGTGGCAAAGATTGAGGATGATCTGAAGGTACATGTCTACTAGTATTCGGTGTTCATATATACCTTAGCTGAGCAAAGAAAGGAACCATAAATGTGACTGTTTGGCAATTTAAACTTGGTTTGGATCTTAATCAAGATTTCAATCTCTGTTGAGTAGGTTAATCTCTCATAAGTATGCTCTTGTGGATTCCTAGTTACTTATTCTATAAGACTGTTTTAAGTTTTTTTTTTTTTTTTTTTTTTTTTTTTTTATCACTGTGGGAAATGTTTGAGAAGAACAATGCTTGGTGCTTGTGAACTTGCCCAATAAGCTTATTGATTGTGAAACATCTTGCTTGCTTTTTTGGGCACGACATGTTGAAATTTTTTACCGCTGAATCATCTTTCTTAGAGGTCACAAACCCATATGCAACTTTTAGATTGATTATTTATTCTTTTGTCCTTTATCTTAGGTTCGTGTAGCAGAGTATAATAACGTCCGCAGCCAGCTTAATGCTATCAATCGAAAGCAAGCTGGAAGGTAAAACTTTTATCTGAATAGCTTTTTAGGTTCTTCCACGGTGCTACTTTATTTACCTATCTTCTCCTCTTTCTCAGCTTGGCTGTCCGTGATCTTTCCGATCTTGTTAAACCAGAGGATATTGTTACATCGGAACATTTGGTGACATTGCTTGCAATTGTTCCCAAGTATTCACAGAAGGAGTGGCTGTCAAGCTATGAGACATTGACCAACTATGTGGTAAATTATATAATTTCGTTCTTCAAATTAAGTGATAACACTTGATCTTTATAGAAAATGAACGAATATTGGCTTCTTGAATTTTCCAAATCGATAGTTCTGTAATAAGATATTTTCTATTTTATGATGCCTTGGCTATTTTTACCTTAGTATTAATCATGTTTCTCCCAGGTTCCCAGATCAACCAAGAAGTTGCATGAAGATAATGAATATGCTCTCTATTCTGTAACCCTATTCAACCGTGTGGCAGACAATTTTAGAACAAGTGCCCGTGAAAAGGGGTTCCAAGTATGTTTATCTTGCTTTCTACCATTGATCTTCCGTTGCTCTCTCATTTACGGAAGTGAACCTGAACTTACCCCTGATTATGGTTTAATTTCACAATCTCGATGAGTACGACCATTTATATTAGTGGAAAATTTACAAACATTGGTTGGCAACATATGTTGGCTCATGTTTACTGAGCTTGATGCATCTGTCATCTGGTTCAGGTCCGTGACTTTGAATACAGTCCAGAAGATCAAGAAAGCCGAAAGGAAGAGTTAGAAAAATTGATGCAAGACCAGGATAGCTTTAGAAGCTCTCTTTTGCAGTGGTGCTACACCAGTTATGGGGAGGTATATTCTTTCCCCTCTGTCTTACGGAATAAAGTGAAGTGATCTATTTATATTTCTGGAAACGTGGGTGAATCCTACCCCCTGAAATTATATATTCGACATATACATATTTTCTAAAACTGCAACCTTGCACATGAGTTTTTAGGTCCCGGTTTTCAGTTTTTTGTTTTGTTATTGTTCCGTATAATCATAAAATGGCCTGATATATTTTTTTTTAATATGCGGTGGAGTTTCACAATACTGAGCTTCTTGGGTGCAGGTTTTCACCTCGTGGATGCACTTCTGTGCGGTGCGTGCGTTTGCAGAGAGCATTCTGAGATACGGCCTGCCTCCATCTTTCTTGGTAAGCAAAGCAGCTTCATTAGCCGTTTTCCTTATTATACAACAATCAGGGTTGTGATATTAAAATAAATTTGCAGTCGTGTGTTATGGCTCCATCTGTGAAAAGTGAGAAGAAAGTTCGGTCAATCATTGAAAAGTTGTGTGAGGGTACAAACAGGCAAGTTACTAATCTCTTGTGGTTTGGATCTTGATTTGTTGTGTGTTCATTGGTTGCTGATCGTTGGTATTTTTTTTCGTGTGGCAGCTCGTTTTGGAATAACGAAGATGAGATCGGCGGAGGATTGGCTGGCTTAGGCGGTGACACTGAAGCCCATCCTTACGTCTCCTTCACCGTTAATCTTGTTTGATTCTTGATGATTTCGCATCCTTATTTTTTTTTTTGCTTTTATTTATGAAAGATGCCCAAACCTGCGGATTCCTCTACAATAAATACGTGAGTGGGTCGAGACCAAAAAAATAAATCATTATTGTATTTGTATATTAGGGTTAAGGGGTTCATATTCTTTGGTTGTTTATTTATATTTACACTTGAAATGATGCTTTTGAGATGTTTATTGACGGCCCTACTACTCGTCGCAGAGTATGGTGAGTTTGTGAGAATTGTCGAGCTTTACAGACTCGTTGCCAATATTTTATTAGAGTTAAAGCAAATAATAGCGATGTGCTCTCTTAATGAATGTAATCATTTGCGAGCAAGATATTATCATTTTTTTTATTTTTAAATACCGCTTACTCCAACGATGCTATTTTACTGGCATAAATCTGTTGTACTGCATTATAAATCGGTACACTGTTAGTAAATCACAACAAAACATAATATTTTGAATTTGCATCATCGATTAATGATTTTAAGTTATTAACATTATGACGAATGTCAATTACGTTAATAAAATACTGACAGCGGTATATTTGTGGTGTTCGTGAAAATAATTAGTTTAAAAATACTAGAGGTATTTGCAGAATAGCGCATTTTTTCAAACCTCCTCGGTTGTGGGATGAGGATGCCATGAAAAATTGAAAGCGGTAATGAGTATTAGAGATTAAAATCGAGAGCGTTTCGAGAGTATTTGAGATTGAGATTGAGATTGAGAGAATTTGAGAGAGTTTGAGAGAAACGTGTGAAGAAAATGAATGAATTGGGGGAGTATTTATAGATTTTAGAAATAAATGGGTAAAAAAAAAAAAAAAAAATCGGCCGAAAAATGTCCAACGGCTATATTCCAACGTTAAAAAAAAACGGCTCTTTTTTTTTTTGCCGTTGGATCTTTGATCCAACGGCCGAGATTAAAAAAAAAAAAAAACACACGGGACTAACGGGAGTCCCGGTCCCGTTAGCCCCCTTAACGAGAGTCCCGTTAATTCCGTTAGTCCCTAACGGAACTCCCGGTCCCGGTACTATTCCTAACGGTAGCGGGGATCCCGTCCCGTCCTGCTACCGTTAGGACACATTTAATCAAACCACAACCACATAAAACTAAAAAAATAAATAAAGGCTTGACACAGAAAAAGTCTACAGGTATAAAACGACCGGGCTTTTATTACATATAAACTATATTAAATTAAGGCCTTCAGTCACCCTACTATAAGCATTTCTGCTTGTAGTCGTATCATCTTGAGCCTTGACTCTTGACTGATAATTCAACCGTCCCAACTTGATATGTCAATAGACTATTGTTGACTATGAAAAACGAGTACGCTAGTGCTAAGATCGAAACAAACAAATATGTATAACTGTTGAAATCGAGCTCGTCAGCTCGCCCTTCCGCGTCGAACTCATCAGCTCGCCCTTCCGCGTTGAGCTCGTCAGCTCGCTCTTCCGCGTCGAGCTTGCCTCGGAAGTCCTCTCCTTGGAACTCATTCCTCATGGGAAATCGTCGCATTTATTTCTCATGTTATTTCCGATGTCTTGCTCTCTGTGTATGTTTATTATTCTCTCTTTCCTAGAAGTAGTTTTTACACATGTATTTATTACACTCTCTCTTGTACCCACCTTATGTATAAATAGGTGATACAAATTAATATTAAATACAAGAAATATTCAAAGTCTCGGAACACTCTCTCTCTTCTCCGATTCTCTATTTCTTTATCTTCTCTCTCTAAACTTCAACATGGTATCAGAACAGGGAAAATCAACCATCATGAACACTACTCAGACCACGCCCACTCAGTCGCAATCTGAATCCTTCTCCCAACATATCACGAGCCACAAACTCAATGGCCACAACTTCCTACAGTGGTCCCAATCTGTGCTCATGTTCATATCGGGACGAGGTAAAGATGACTACCTCACAGGCGTGGCCACATCTCCTGTGATCAAAGATCCGACGTTCAAGAGTTGGAAGGCCGAAAACAGCATGGTGATGTCCTGGCTCATAAACTCTATGCTCCCCGAAATCGGAGAAACCTTCCTCCTTTACCGAACGGCAGCAGAAATCTGGCAAGCAGCTAGAGAAATCTTCTCCAACTCAGAAGATATGTCCGAGCTGTTTGAAACTGAGAACACTCTCCACGACCTACGTCAAGGAGAGATGTCTATTACTCAGTTTTTCAGCTCGCTCACACATCTATGGCAGAAGATCGACCTCTACGAACAGCACCAGTGGACCAGCTCCGAAGACTCAAAAATCTACCGCAGGATAGTGGAGACCAAACGTGTGTTTAAACTACTATCCGGCCTCAACCAAGACCTTGATGAGGTCAGAGGTCGGATACTTAGTACAAAACCACTACCATCTCTCCGTGAAGCCTTCTCCGCGGTCAGACACGAGGAAAGCAGGAGGAAACTCATGCTGGGAGTTATCAAATCGAGCTCACTTCCGGGCTCATCCTCAGACTCGTCCGCCCTCACCACACATGGAAACGAAGTTCTTGCAGTCCGCGTCTCAACAGAGAAACCTCGCAAACCTCGCCCCTACTGCGATCATTGCAGACGACCTGGACACCTCCGAGAAACCTGCTGGAAACTGCATGGGAAACCACCGAGCTCGAAGTCTACCCAAGATACTAAGGATCCTAACTCAGTCGGAAACTCAGTATCCACCTCGTCCGTTGCCTCGACCTCGACCTCAGACTCCTCTCCCTTCAGCAACGACCAGCTCGCTATTCTCCAGAAGCTTCTTCAACAAGTCCAACTCAGTAGAGAACACTCGGGCATTGGCCCTCTAGGTACTCTCCTAGAGCCCTCAATGTAAGCTCAGAGAATCCCACAACATGGATTGTCGACTTCGGTGCCACTGATCACATGACTGGTAATAGAAATCTATTCACAACTTACTCCGCTTGCAATAAAAGCATATCAGTCACCATCGCCAACGGAGCCAAAACTCAAGTCACTGGTATTGGTACCGTTGTCTTGACGAAGTCCATGAGGCTAGACTCGGTGTTCTTTGTGCCTCAACTACAATGCAATCTCTTATCTGTGCATAAAATCAACCAAGACTCTAAGTGCCGAACTATTTTTTATGGAAGTTCATGTGTGTTTCAGGAACATGTCACGGGGAGACAGATTGGTAATGCCGAGCTAAGCACCGGACTCTATGTCATCAAGCCAGATCAGCCCGTCATGTGTCAGCTCGCCCAACATTCACCCCAGTACAAAGAGATCATGCTCAATCACCTTAGACTAGGGCATCCAAATTTCATGTATCTCAAACGAATGTTTCCTTCTTTGTTTATCAATAAAAATATCAATTCCATTCAGTGTGATATGTGTGAGTTCGCCAAACATTCTCGAAGCTCGTATCACCCCACCGCGTACAAACCATCTCGCCCTTTTGCCACAATTCACAGTGATATATGGGGACCCTCAAAAGTTCCCAATATCACTGGAGTTCGATGGTTCCTTCTCTTTGTTGACGACCACACTAGACTCAGTTGGATATACATGATGAAACAAAAATCTGAAACATCCAATCTATTCAAAACCTTTCACAAAATGATCCAAACACAGTTCGACACATCCATTCAAATTATCCACACTGACAACGCTCGAAATTACTTTAATTATGAGCTCGGCGATTTCTTCAAAACACATGGCATAATTCACTCCAGCTCGTGCGTTCATACCCCGCAACAAAATGGGGTAGCCGAGCGGAAAAATCGACACATTCTCGAGGTCGCCCGAGCCATCATGTTCTCCTCAAACGTCTCATCTCATTTTTGGGGAGAAGCTGTCCTCACAGCCACCTACCTCATAAACATAATGCCATCTCGTGTCCTTGGCTATAAAATCTCATCTCAAGTCCTTCTAGAGACATACCCTCACTGTCGACTCATCTCAACCCTACCTGCGAAAGTGTTCGGCTGTTCAGTCTTCACCCATTCTTATGGCCAAGGTAAACTTGAACCAAAATCGCTCAAATGCATCTTCCTTGGCTATTCAGCAACCCAGAAAGGCTACAAATGCTATGAACCCCGATCACAAAAATTCATAGTCTCAATGGATGTATCTTTTCATGAATTCAGTCCTTACTTCGCCAATTCAGCTCGTCAAGGGGAGAATGACGAAAATGACTTCCCAAATTGGCTCATCATAAACCCAGAATTCAGCTCGCCTCAAAATCCGACCTCACCTGTCTCAGAAATTCCCAGCTCGCCCAGCTCACCTCAAAATCCGACCTCACATGTTCCAGAAATTCCTAGCTCACCTGTTCAATAAATTCCCAGCTCGCAAGCCTCTGAACCCTCTCCATGCGAACTGAATATCACCCAGAGTCCGATACAAGCTCGCGACCAAGATGTCTCTCCGAACCCGAACCACAACACTATTGAACAAGGTAACATCGAATCTCCAGAATTACCCATTGCATTGAGAAAACCTCATCGGTCGTGTGCTCAATACAGGATGGCAGATTACGTGTACTATGAGAATTTATCTACGAGCTACCAAGCCTATGTGGCGAAGTTAGATGAAGGAAAAGTGCCGAACTCCAACGAGGAAGCCCTTCAAAGTTCCGAGTGGCGAGACGCAAGTCATGCTGAGATCCAAGCCCTCGAAAAGAATGATACGTGGGATATTGTCGAGCTACCACTAGGCAAGCGAACTGTTGGATGTAGATGGCTCTTCACCATCAAACACAATCCAGATGGGACAGTGGAGAGATACAAAGCCCGACTTGTCGCAAAAGGGTACACGCAGGCGTATGACATTGACTATCAAGAAACATTCGCTCCAGTTGCAAAGTTCAATATCATCAGAATCCTCCTTTCACTAGCAGCCAACTTAGATTGGCCTCTCATCCAGCTCGATGTGAAGAATGCTTTTCTAAACGGCGAACTGGAAGAGGAAGTCTACATGCAACTCCCACCAGGATTTGACAAAGATCAACGAGCCAACAAAGTCTGCAAACTCAAGAAGTCACTATATGGACTAAAACAGCCCCCTCGAGCATGGTTCGGAAAATTCACCAACGTGCTCAAACGTTGTGACTACGAGCAGAGTCAAGCTGATCCAACACTCTTCTCAAAAATCTCCACACAAGGCAAGCACACCATTCTTAGTGTGTATGTGGACGATATAGTCATCACCGGAGACGACCTGGAAGAGATCAGGAGGCTGAAGCAAACTTTGTCATCTGAGTTCGAAGTCAAGGACCTCGGCAGCCTACGATACTTCCTCGGCATGGAGGTAGCTCGATCAGAAAAGGGCATCTCTGTTTCCCAGCGCAAGTGCACGTTGGATCTCCTCAAAGAAACTGGCATGCTTGGCTGTAAACCAGTTGACACTCCGATGGATGCCAATGTGAAACTTCTAGCTCGCACCAACGAGGCCGCCACCGACAAAGAAAGATTTCAGCAGCTCGTAGGAAAACTCATCTACCTAACTCACACGAGACCAGATATTGGATTCGCAGTGAGTATGGTAAGTCGATTCATGAGTTATCCCTCAGAAACTCACATGGACGCAGTCATGAGGATTCTCCGATACCTCAAATCTGCTCCAGGTACTGGTCTCTCCTTCAAGAAAAGACGAAGTCGAGGTGTCGAAGTATTCACAGATGCAGACTGGGCCGGATATGTTCCAGACAGACGATCAACATCAGGCATGTGCACTTACGTCTGTGGAAATCTTGTTACCTGGAGAAGCAATAAGCAGTCTGTTGTCTCAAGAAGTAGTGCTGAAGCCGAGCTCAGGTCCTTAGCAAGTGGAGTATGTGAAGGCATCTGGCTGAAGAGAGTTCTCGACGACCTCAAGATCATCACCGAAGGTCCAATCAAGCTCTTTTGCCATAATCAAGCTGCTCTCAGCATAGCCAAAAATCCAGTCCATCATGACAGAACAAAACATATCGAGATCGACCGATACTTCATCAGTGAAAAGATTGAAGAAAAAATAATCGATATGGAATACATTCCGTCAGGTCATCAGCTCGCCGACATTCTCACCAAAGCCATTCCGCGAGCAACCTTTTCCGAGCTATGTAGCAAGATTGACATCCTCAACATATACAGTCAAGCTTGAGGGGGAGTGTTGAAATCGAGCTCGTCAGCTCGCCCTTCCGCGTCGAACTCATCAGCTCGCCCTTCCGCGTCGAGCTCGTCAGCTCGCCCTTCCGCGTCGAGCTTGCCTCGGAAGTCGTCTCCTTGGAACTCATTCCTCATGGGAAATCGTCGCATTTATTTCTCATGTTATTTCCGATGTCTTGCTCTCTGTGTATATTTATTATTCTCTCTTTCCTAGAAGTAGTTTTTACACATGTATTTATTACACTCTCTCTTGTACCCACCTTATGTATAAATAGGTGATACAAATTAATATTAAATACAAGAAATATTCAAAGTCTCGGAACACTCTCTCTCTTCTCCGATTCTCTCTTTCTTTATCTTCTCTCTCTAAACTTCAACAATAACAAAGAAGAAGACAAAAAAAGAGAATATTCATGACATCATGGCCAAAAACTCGTCGAAGTTGAGAACCCCATCGCCGTTGAGATCAAACACGGAAATGATGGCCTTGCACTGGTCAACGCTCTTTGACTCGCCGAGCTTGCCAAGCATCCTCTTCAGACTCTGGGGAGTGATTAATCCACAGCCGTCCATTTCGTACATCTTGAAAGCCTCTCTCAGGTCCTTCACTTTCTCTTCCTCTTTCTCGTCTCCTTCGATCAGCTTCACGAAATCGTCCAGACCCAAAAACCCGTCTCCGTCGGAGTCGATATATCCCACCGTCGCCGCCACGTCGGCCTCCGAGAGCTCTCCTCCCACCGCTCCGACGCAGTGCCGGAGCTCCGACGGAGATATTCTTCCGTCTCCGTCGGAGTCGAAGTGACCGAAGACTCGCTCGTATTGTGTGAGCTTGTTATTCATTATCACCTCTATCAAGAAAACTTAAAGTTAGATTAAATAGGTCAAGCAAAGAGCAGAAGAAGAGAAGAGAGTTGAGTTGTGGATGAGTGATATATCGTTGTATATTTATATGGGCATGTTTGTATGGTTTGTTGATTGATACATCAGAAACACGCGTATTTTATGTATATATATATATATATATATCATTAGCTCTACATATATGCATACATAACCTTCAGCATGGTTGCTTAATGTAATTATATGCCTATTTCATCTCTTTTTTCTTCATCAAGTTTTCACCGCCTCTACTTTACTCTAAAGGCTTCTATCTCATTTTTTCCCTTCTTCCACGCAGAATAAACCAGTAAAGAGGGAAAAAAAAACCCTGACCAAGAACAACGTATCTCAAGGAAGTTAAAAATCGCCCTCACCAAAAACGTATCTCAAGGAGGTCAAGAAGAACCACCGTGAGTACACATGTTTCTCCATCTTTCTCTTCCTCTATTTCTTTCTCGCACCCTTTCTATTTTGTGTAAATGGGTACACAAAATATCTGTCATAGATTCTTTGTTACAGCTCACATCTTGATTGCTGGGTTTTTTTTTTTTTTAAATTTGAAGTCTCAATGAATCCAAGTTAATTTTGTTTCATATGTATTTGTATCTGATTTTGGAGAGGATTCATCGAAGTAAAGTTTGCATTTTTCATAGAAATAGTGACCGCTTGGCAGATGTTTGATAAAATGTCAAACATGGATATTAATATGGGAAAAAAAAAATCAGATTAGCCCCCTGTAAAAAAATATTTAATATTGTTGCCTAGAAGCGATCTCTTTCTTCTTTCCGTGCTTTCTTTGACCCACCTGCAAAATGAGAAGATATTGTTTAAATAACAAGATTCACATAACCAAAAAAATATATCAGCAGCAATAAACAAGCGTTCTTCAAAGCCTTGACAATGCGCCAACCAAGTGCTTCACCACCGCTCCCACCATCCACTCCCCGTCCGGCCCCACATTAAGCTTAGCATGGTTATGGTTAGAGTCCTATTATTAACGTCACAGCTCAAACTTTATCCTTCACAGCTACTATCTGGTGTATATAAACTATTTCACAGCCCTATGTATATTCAGCCTCTTCAACTTTTCGGAAATAATTTATTAATCATCCCTTTGGATCAGGGTTTTTTGGGTTTTTTTATCCCCGGGAATGGCTTTTCTCAACCTTTAATATTAACATTCCCAGGGATCAGACTCTAAAACCCAAGTCTTGAACTTTTCAAGTCCAATATTAATATAAAATGTCCCTGTTTCTTTTTTGTTTTTAAACACAATTTACAATCATGGTAAAAAAGAGCTCCTAAATTAAAATACATGAAGTGATGTGTTTGTAGGGCTTGAATATTAATCACACAGTCTTTTTTTTCATGCAAGTCTAACTTAGTTGAGTAAACAAAGGCAACAATGAATATCAAATCACATATAAATTTATATGTGCCCCTAATTGGTCAATTCTATTAATAACAATACGAGGTCAACTATTGAGAGATAAATGAAAAAATGTAACATCAAGCATACCATTTTTTCCATTTAATCCCACTCTGATCCTTTTTCGTTTCCCTCTTCTTATTTTTCGATTCCGAATTTTGGTTCTATATTTGGGGCTTTTCGAATTTGAGACCCTCAGAGCTTTTTTTTTTTTTTTTTTTTTTTTAATAGAGTGGTGATTAACTTTATTTAGATTCTCTTGTGATATGAATTGAGATAAATCCTTACCTAGAATTGCCATTAATAAAAAGGCATCAATGAGTTTATCAGCAATGTGGTTTACGTTGTGTTTTTATATATTAGTCCAAGTATCAGTTATGAACTTATATTCTTATCACATAAATTTGCGTATTCTCGGTGCCACTGTTGTACTAAACTTGAAAGATATTAGTCTTCTAATGGTAACTATTTTCATCAATTTTGTCAATCCTAACGTATGGTTTTTTTAGTCTTTTGTAGTTGCGATATACAAAGCTTGTTGATTATTGCAATACGATGGAACTGGAAAATCACACAACCAAAGACGGGCGAGATAGCCATCAATCAAAAAACAAATTCAGCAAGTATCTCTGCTTGTCAGAAAAAAAATATCACAGCAGATAAAAGAGCTCGTCGACAACATCAATACCGACAACAACGAGGAAATCTAACTAAACAAGATAAGGAAATGCAAAAGGAACGAAAACGGAAATTTGCTGCTGTTGAAAGATCCAACTTGCACACATTTGAAATAGGTATTATTCTATAAATACATCTTTATAATTAAAGAATTTGCTCAATCAAGTATCATGTTCACCCCTATTTCCTTTTTTTTTTTATAAGTGAGTCATCAAATTCTAAGAGCCGACAGAGAAGCGTACGCCAATTCGGAAGAAGTACAAAATTGAACACTATTGACCTGATGAAAACGATAGCTCAAAAACCTACTTCACTGAACTCACCTTCAACATGTGGCTATTGTAAGGCCAAGAAGTTTTCACACGAAAGCAGAATATTTTGTTGCTCTGATGGAACAATCTCTCTACTTTCAAATGAAATACCTTTTCAATTATATGAATTATATACTTCCATGTCTTATGAATCTCTGTTCAAAAGTATATAAGAACATACAATAATAGCTTTGGGTTTACTTCATTTGGAGCTAAATTCGATAAAGATTTGTGCAGAAAAAATAAAGGTGTATACACTTTTCGTTTACATGGGCAGATTTATCATTATATGAATGACCTTTTGCCATCAGATCAGTCTCCCGCAAATCTACAACTATATTTTTATGATACAGATAATGAAATAAAAAATAGAATCAACGACTCTCCCAAGTTAAATCCAAATATTATTGTAATTCTACTTGATGTCTTAAAAGTTAATCCATACGCTTTTTTTTCCGTCATCTTAAAGATATAGATGGACTTCAAAATTACCAAATTCGCTTAAGGTCTATTGTGGAGCTTGATCAACGAGTGTATAATACTCCTTCAGTTTCACAAGTCGCAAAAGAATTGAGATAGTCACGACATAATTGTATATTTACATTCAGGAAGAGCACAAAGAATTAAATATTATTTTGGTTGTTATGATACTTTACAATATCCTTTGTTGTTTCCTTACGGAGATTTCGGATGGCATGAAGGTATTCTAAAAATAAACAAAAAACATGGACTTCAAACATGTCAAAATCAGTCCTCCTTTAATATAAATCATGCTCAATCTGTCGCTGACTTGATCCATGGAGAAGAAAAAGGTAATATTTGATTTCTCTTTAGAATTATATTTTTATTTTTCTTTTTCTATAGTTCCTGATATTTTTTCCTTTCTTTTTAATTCATTCAACAGTATTAACCAAAAAAAAAATAAAAATTGTGTTACTTGTCGTGAATATTACTGTTATAAATTACAAATACGCGATAATGATAAGTCTATACTAATACATTCGGGTCGTCTCTTCCAACAATATGTCGTCGATATGTACGTTAAATTAGAAACTCAAAGATTATTATATTATTCAAGAAATACACAAAATGAAATTAGAGCAGATTTATATCAAGGAATCATCGATAGCGTTGAAAGTGGAGTGATTCGAGGTTCACAAATTGGAAAAAGAATTGTATTGCCAGCTTCTTTCATCGGTAGTCCAAGAGATATGCGTAAAAGATATATGGATGCAATGACATTGGTACAAAAATATGGAAAGCCTGATATTTTTTTTAACAATGACTTGTAATCCAAACTGGTCAGAAATTAATGACGAATTGCAACCATATGAAGCTGCTCAAAATAGACCTGACTTGGTATATCGAATATTTAAAGCTAAATTAGAAGATTTGAAATATGAAATTTCGAAGCGGCAAATATTTGGACCTTTAATAGCATATGTGTATGTTATTGAATTTCAAAATAGAGGGCTTCCACACGCCCATTTCTCATTATCTTGAAATCTAGAGCAAAATTATTAAACCCTCTTGCTTTTGATGACTATGTATCAGCCGAGATACCAAGCATACATGAACATGAACATTTGCATAAAACTATTATTAAACATATGATGCATGGCCCTTGTGGTGAATTGAATCCAAAAAATGTATGTATGCAAAAAGATGGTACATGTAAAGATCATTATCCGAAGCCATATATTTCAAATACATACGTTGGAGAAAATGAATATCCAAAATATAGAAGAAGAAATACCAACGATCAAGTTAAAGTCAGATGCCATTTCTTAAATAATAAATGGGTTGTTCCTTATAATCCCTATTTGCTTGCCAAATTTGATTGCCACATGAACGTTGAAATATGCTTGACTGTTAAAGCAATCAAATACTTGTATAAATACATTTACAAAGGCCACGATCGAATAACAATGCACATTAGTTCAAATCACAATGATGATGATATCAATATTATACAAGATGAAATTACTGATTTTCAAGTGGCGAGATGGATTTGCCCACATGAAGCAACTTGGAGAATATTCAGCTTTATATTAAATGAAATTTATCCATCTGTAATAACATTACAATTACATCTTGAAAACGAACAACTTGTTACATTTAGAAAATACGATAATCTTAATCAACTTGTAGATACTAATTTCCCACCAAGATCTATGCTGACAGAATATTTTAAAATGAATCAAATTGACCAAAAAGCGAGATCATTATTGTACAAAGAATTTCCTCAATACTTTGTATGGAACAATCAATATAAAACATGGTCTGGTAGGAAAAAAGGTAATGTAATCGGGAGAATTGTAACATCAAATCCTGCTGAAGGAGAACGATATTATTTACGTATATTGTTGAATCATATCAGAGGACCATTCTCTTTTAAAAGTTTGAAAATTGTTAATAACATAGATGTAACTTCATTCCGTGAATCTGCACTTTTGTATCGATTACTAAAAAGCGATACATATTTAAATTCATTTTTAGAAGAAGCGTGCACATATCAATTACCCAGCTCTTTACGTCGACTTTTTGCAACATTATTAGCGTTTTGTGAACCAAACAATCCACGTGAGTTATGGAAAACATATGCAAATTCAATGAGTGAAGATTTTGTACAATTAAATCCAAATGACAATAATGTACATCAAAAATCACTTGAACACTTAAATTGCTTGCAAGATCCACTGATCTTTCACCATTATTGATGGATCTTTGCTTCTCATCTTGAGTGATCATGGCAAATACCTTGTTGACAGGTGGAATAGGATCCATGATGATGATCTGGCTTCTGATGGTGCTAAAAGCGTCATTCGGGCCCATGAGAAAGGCCATGACGTACTCATTGTTGATAAATTTCGTCAATTCATGAGATCCACCACAAACGCACTTACAAGTGCAGATAGGCTTGAAATTATGGAGTTCTTCCCAAAGCGCCTTCAGTTTGGTTAAGTAGGCAGCCACAGATCGGCCTTCTTGGCGAAGATTCGCAATTTGCCGTCGGAGCTGAAAAATCCTGGCGCCATTGCTCTGCTGGAACCTTTCCTTAAGATCGTTCCATATGGCTGTCGCGGAGTCGCCGAATTGGATGCTTGAAGCAATCTCTTTAGAGACCGATCCACGACGTAACAATGTTGTTGTTGCGCATCCAGGAGTTGAGAAGAACGGCATTTTCCGACGATGGCTTTGTGATGGAGCCGTCAATGAACGCGACTGTGTTCTTCACAGACAAAGCCATTAACATAGATCTACTCCATGATGGATAGTTGTCTCCATCAAGAAGCTGAGTGACGATAATAGCACATGGATTGTCGAAGTAGTGAAGATAATAAGGACTCGTCTGATCATCGATCGGCGATCTTGACATCGTGGCCTCCTTTGATGCAATTTCCGCAAGCAATTTGTTGTTCTCTTGTTCCGCCATGGCTCTGAAGATTGGCTAGGAGGCGTGACACAAGAGACGACAAGAAGAAGATTCTCAGAGGAACAATCGATCAAGAAGGAGCGGAACTGTGCTCTGATACCATATTACAATCGAAGCTCTGAGAAAGGCTTCAAGAATCAATTGAGATTCAAACTGAATATCGAACAACCAAGGAAAAGGGAACAGAGTTTTGGGAGAGAAAAACGAGGAAGAAGAAAGAATGAATAAATCTCACATCAGTCATCAATGACTTGACGTTTTTCATAAAACTCAGTTAACCCAATCATTGGGCGTGATTACATATATATAACAAACTAGGAAATGATCCACGTCAGACTCTAAGTCAAAACAAACCGACTCAAGTCAAAAACGACTAAAGAGAAAATAAACGACATAAAAGAAAATAAAAGGAACAACAACCGTTTTCAATCAGTTGAGGGCACTGAAAGTCTTGACTGGGACGTCGAGTTGATGAGAGTTCGTCAAGAATGGGTGCGATAGTAACTTCGAAGCCGTTGCCCTCTTAGCCGGGTTTCTCTGAAAGCAACGTCTCAAGAAATCTTTGCCGTCCGTCGATAGCGTTTCGGGTATCGGTGGAGTGCCCTTCAATTCAGATACCTTGAACATGGCCGCCGCCTGCAAAACGTCAAAACTTTCTTATTATTTTGGCGTTTTAGCAAAGTAGTTTTCATTTTGTAGCAATTTAATTAAATATGAATTAAATCGATTCAATTACAAAGAACTTGGCATACGAGTTCGCTTACCCTTTCGAAGCCGCTCCAAGGAGGTTTCCCGGTGAACATTTCGATGATGGTGCACCCCAAACTCCAGATATCGACTGCGAGAGCGAGATCCGAGTTGTTGTATTTCTGCATCACAGCTTGCATAAACTGCAATAGAAAAAAAGAACACCAAAATCATATGAGCACAAAACATTACACTCTGTGTATGTACGTGTGTGTGTGTCCGATATGATAATTACCTCCTTACTAATTAACTCCGGCGCCATCCAATATGGGGTTCCTTTCGAAAAGAGATCCGCCACTCGATCGGTAAGAAAGTCTGATGATGTGGGAACATAAAGTGGGGCTTGGCTTGGCTTAGCCACATTGCTTACATGTTTAGCCATTCCAAAGTCGGCGAGCTTAACAACACCAGAAGAATCAACAAGCAAATTAGCCCCTTTGATGTCCCTGCATAGATATCGTACATACGACTACTGTTATTGATTCAGTTCGTACGCGGTAAAGCTCGTTATAATTCATACCCGTGTATTGTCTTTGTGCTATGCAAATACACCAATCCGGAGAGAATATGTCTGGTGAAATTGCGGACCACCGATTCTGGTATGTCTCCAATGTGGTCTCGGAAAAACTTATTTATCGAACCCGGATGGACATATTCCAGGTATATGCAAAACCGATCTTCAATCTACATAGCACAAAAAAAAAAAAAAAAAAAAAAAAAAAAAAAAAGATTGATTTTAGCCCGGGACGCTTGATAACTAAAGATACGGGTCGGAGATTGCTCACTTTTTCACTCCCGTAGTATTGGACGATATTTTGGTGCTTGAGCTGACTGAGAACCTCGATTTCCTATACCGAAAAACAAAATGACAATCTCGATTCACGCAAAGAAAAGACAGAACCGAATCGAACACGAAGAACAGGCAAACCTGTAGCAGCTGTTTTTCACGCTTTTCAGATTTCGGGTCACCGTGGAACAGTTCAACTTCTTTCATGGCACATAACGCTCCGGTTTCTCTACGAAATACAAGACAACGGTATTAGAAAACTGAGAAGAAGGAATCGGAGTGTGTTTTGATACCTATTGGTAGCGACGTAGACGGCTGAGAAGGTGCCGTGGCCGATGAGATTTCCCTTTTTCCATTGGGTATTCATGGGAAGCGTGGGAGGGAGAGGCAAGCGGTGACCCTCGACAGGGCTGCACAACTGTCTGATGCTCCTCCCCGGGGGGCTCCCGGAGGGGGAGGAGCAGTCGATGTCGCTGCTGTTGCAGTGCCTCTCCAGCGCCGACGAGATGGTCTGAATCTCTACGGCGTACCTCTCAAGGTAGCGGTTCTTCCTCTGGCAGTACCAGAGGAGCAGTCGGTGCTTCCTCTGGCCGTACCTCGAAGGGTACATCTGCAGCGTCTCCGCCACGCACGCCCACCCCAATGTCCCCGGCAGCACCCCTTTCCTCTCTCCCCCACTCCCTGCTGCTACTACTGATATTACTGTTACTGTTACTGTTACTACTACTAATAAACATATCATCATCATCATCTTCTTCTGGCACTCTTCTATAGTTTACAACTAGGACTACTATTTTATATTGTAAAACATTTTGTCCTTTTCTTCCATAGTTTTCTTCCGACCCATTTTTGGGAACGTCCTGCCAGCTATGCGTTGAACATCTAATATCTACTGAAGTTAGGGCGGCGTAAAGGTGGGTTTATAATTTGCTATAAAATCGACGTCACTACTTCCGAGTCAACGGTCTTCCCATTTTCCTAGTTACCAAAAACCCCTCCCGACAATTGGTAACCCCTCCCGACAACATATATTCCCATTTTCTTAGTTACCAAAAACCCCTCCCCACAACATATATATATATATATTGTCGGGAGGGGTTTTTGGTAACTAGGAAAATGGGGAAATTTATTGTATACTAGAAGACTCTCAGATAGTAGGCTTTCACATTGATTATTGTTTTAAGCTCAAAGCAGAATATTCTTCTCCAAAATATTGCTGTTATTTTAAATGCAGTATTTAATGTAAAGAAAATGATATATAAGAATGACATTGTTTCTTATATTATTTCAAAAGTAACAAATTTTTTTGCATTAATTGGTAAAAAAAAATGAACAATTAGAGGGCTAGTCTCAGTGTATTTATTTTCCTTTTCTAACTTTGTCACAATGGAATGAGTTTACGTAATCTTTTTTCCAAGTATTTATATATAGAAATAATGGCATTAAAAAAAACAAAATAATAAAACAAAATAAATTGAGATACATAATCAGCCCAAAGATATCTCGATTCAACCCAAAATTTGTGTTAGCAATACTAATAAAATATTGACGGAAATATAAAGACAATTTGCGAAAAAAATATTAATTGAATGAGAAAAACTAATAAAACAATATGTAAACAGAATAACAAAACGATAAAATTAAAACGGGATAAATTTTAATGGATTATTAAGTTATATAGCCACACGGTTATAGTGAATTGGGATATAGCCAACCTTTCGTTAATTTCTTATAAATAACCAAATTAACTTATTAACAAATTAATAAAAGACTTATTTAATCCAGTCAAACATGTAAAAAAAGGTAGTTAATAAACTGCCACGTATGCAAGTTGGTTATTTACAAAGTATTTACTAAAGGTTGGCTAATTTACAATTCCTATAGTTTAGGTGGCTTATGTAGCCAATTTTTTGAATTTTAATTGGTATGAACACAAGAAAGAGAATCAGAAAGAGAAAGCGTCGAGGCCCATCGAGCGATTTTCTTGAAGTTTTTTATTGCCCTCTACGGGTGATGGATTACGTGAGTGAAAGATTCTCAGGATACAACGACAACTAGACGAGCTTAGCACCACTCGCTCGGTTTCGGCGAACTATAACCGTGGTATGAATACCACCACCGAACTATAAAAGAAAGACAATTACAATTTTTTGAGGGAGAGAAGAGAGCAAGAAGACTTGATTTCGGATTGTGTTGGTGTGTTCTGAATGAGAACTCAAGTCTGCCTTTTATAGGACGGGCCAAGCAAGGTTACAACCGTTTCCCATTAATGCTCGGTTATAAAACGTCCCCAGTAAATGCATGGTTATGGACATTCAAAACCAGCCATGAAAGCTTCAGATTAATGCACAGTTACACCTTTAACCATGTCATTTAATACCAAATTAATAAAAAAAATTATTTTATTTCATTTAAAATAAAATAAATCCAGAAGGAAAAAATTAGATTGAATGCTCAAGCCCAGCCCAACCGGACAGACGGATGGCGGCGGTGGCGCGCGCGCATGTGGTGGACTTAGGCTTCCCAAAGCCCTTGCTCCTCTCACACAATGTCCACATATATCTTTCATATGGGACTCTTGTAAAAGCACACTCAACCACAACACTTTTACGATTCTTTCATAATGATTGGTATTTTCCAATACACTTAGAGCATCAAATTTTTCATTCAATATAGCTTTGATTTTGGCAAATAAATATTCAATCTTATACCTGTCGCAACGAGGAATAGAAATACGCTGGAATTAATCAATTTCGATGAGTGGAGCTCACTCAAACTTTGGCCACAAATTAGCCACTTACAAGGTAGTAAATACTCTTTATTACCAAAATTTCCAACAACCCCCACATCAATGAGATTGAGTAATGACAACAAAAAGACATGACACGACATTGTTAGGAATTCTTGCTCACGAGAATATGCTTTTGTAAATTCTCGCTGAAATATTAATAAAATAAATTTTTGACATTTATAAGTTATTCGAATCGAAAGCGTTATTTCTTATATATTAAGATTTATCAAACATTCAGCAACCCATAGTCTCTGTATCGTACTGAGTCACATGCACGAAATCTGCACTTGGGCGGTGAACTAAAACTGGTCGATGATTGGTTCATGCCTGGCTACTGTCATGCTAATCACAGCTTATGTCTTGTGAGTTGCGGAACATGGTTCGAAGAAGTGATTTTACGATATGGAATCCAACCTTCCTGAAAGAAGCTAAATGTTATCTCACCTAAGGGTTGATTCCAGAACCGATTGATTGTGCGCACTTCCGAAGTTTGTACATTCGGAAGAATCTTTTGCTGGAGAAGCAACAATGCTTAGGGCTTGTAGGTGTCAAGCAAAATATAACGGAATAATTGACTTTTCTCGACACGGGATGAACCTGGAGGATCTTGATCACGAGCTGAATGTATCAGTGCACACTCGTCATGATGAGTGAATATAATTCTATTACGAAGAAGGATTCAGTCTTGGCTTGCAAGGTGGAGTCTGACCAAGATTAGACAAATCGATGTAGAAATGAGAAAGGACTTTTTCGTCCTTTCATCGAATTTGTTAAGCTTCTAATACTAGGTCCATAGTCCTCGATTCGGCACTGATAAATGCGGATAAGAACTTTCGAATAATAATGTTTTCATTATTGTAATCTCACTAGCTGTAATTGTGATTGACAGCATCAATTCTGAAATATGGGTATTTGCATAATTAAATAATTATTTATGGTAGTATTAATTATTTATTGTTTGATCAAGTAAATATTTAATCAATTACTTATTTGTTTATTGTTGGACCAAGTAAATAAATAATTAATTGAGCTTTAAGCAATTGGGCCTTGCACATAATGAGGTGGACGAATTTTTAAGGATTCGGGCACAAGATTTGTGCCAATTTCGTTTATGCCATAATTAGTACTTACCAATATTTTTCTCTTTAGTTGTTTAAATGAAGGAGAGAGAAAAATATTTAAAATGAAATAAGATATTGTCTTTTGTTCTCTCTCATGAATATTATGAGAGAATAATATTTACAAGGAAATAATATATTGTCATTTATTCTCTCTCGTGAATATTATGAGAGAATAATATCTAAAAGGAAATAAGATATTCCCTTTATTCTCTCATTAATAAATATTTTCTATTTAAACAGAAAATAAAATCTAATAGATATTGATCTGATGGCTAAGAGAGCAAAGTATGATTCATGAGATGAGATCCAAGGGCTAAGCTTTGATTCACTAGTGTGAACACAATAAAAGAAAATAATATATTTTAGAAACTAGCAAGAATATATCATTTCCACTACTATAAATAGGGGTTCATGAGAATGCAATATATACACTTTTTTGTGCTTCAGAAAATTCGACCAAGAGCTCTCCCTTCTCCCCCTCTTGGAACTCCGTGATTCCAATCCCATAAACATGGTGCGATCTAAATGTTGTCAATAGTGTCCACAAGAAGAGTAGTAGTCTTTACTTATGTACATTTGATGTAATAAAGTCTCACGAAAACTCTTGCTTGTAACTGCTGAATCATTAATAAAAGTTGAAACGTTCATTCATTCTTCCTTGTCTATTTGAAGCTTTATGATAAACTATAGTCTTTAGTCCTTAAACAAACCTAACAGCAAATGAAGAGTCAAATATAGATTTGCATGAACAAACTCTTTATGGTTTGCTTAAAACAGTATATTCACAATCTAAGGATCAAATGGCTATTGATCTCAGTATGATTGTTAGGAGAATCTATGATGTCTGGTTATAAGGCATTGAGAGTTGGAGACTCTATAGTTCTTCCTAGGTATCTTCTGAAGATACTGAATTGACCGATGCACTTCTAGAGACATAATAAGAACAAACCATTTAACCTCTTATGTCTCGGAGTCACTATGTATGAATTGCATCATGCTTACCTTAATCCTGAAATGAGACATGTCATTTCATAGCTTACGTATTCTCATTTGAGAAAGTCAGAGTTCTAGACTCACTATGTGATATAGACAAAACCTATTAGTGAAGTACTAAGTTATGAAGATGTCATGAGTAACTTTCTGAAGATCTCATAGATATGGAATTCATGTACAAGATTGCTGAAATGCAATGTATATCACCTCATGCTTTGTTCCTTGGAATGTGAATAAATGAACTGGCCATTGTCCAAATTGAGTCATGACTCTTTTGGATGAATCAATGTGACTTGCTAGCTCCTCGTCATTACATTGTTTCTAACTTATTTACAAGCGACAAAGGAGTTGAGGAAATAACAATTAGAAGGGTAAAATGGTAATTTTATAAATTTCATCTAGTTGATGATATTCATGAAGGGTAAACATAGATAATATTCAATGGATCCACTCATTACAATTAAGTAGAATTCTTGAGTAGAAAATATATTCATTTGAACCGAGAGATTTCAGTGTCAGCTCTTTAGTGGAATCAGTTGACATTAAGCTAGAACTTGGAAAAAGTTTATGAACTTTTGAGTCCAAGTATGCTAGCTCAAGCTTTGTTCATTTTTATCCATGAGGTCACTACCACAAGTCTTTAGAGTAGGATTAGCTAAACATGGAAGCTAAGTCAAAACAAGTTCAAATGTTGAACTAGACAAGTTTTACGAAAATTGTCTAAAGGGTAATTTTATCCTTTTGGACATGGGATGGTATGAATGTCAATAAATAAGTTTTTTTTGACATTGTCATATGATGACAATGAGTTCTAAGTCACACGGCCATAATGCAATATTGAGCCTTGAGGATTGAATTTCATTTCATGGAATTTTATGTGAAAATTCTAAATGGGCTTTTCTTATGTTGTCATTAACAAATAAAGAAACATCTAGAAGCATGTTCTAGAAGCCATAGAAACCGTCCAAACAAGAGAGATAAAAGAGATTATTTTGTGCATTGATGTATGAAGATACTTGCCAAAAGAAAAAGAAGAAACAAATTTTCTCTAGAAGGAAACCATTTGGGCGACCAAGGGAGAGAAGAAAACAAATGAAGAAACAAATCCAATGCCTTAATGAGGCATGTTGGACGTGTAAAGCAAGGGAAAAGATGATATAAGATTTGCTCATGAATATATGATATTCAATAGAAAAGAGGAAACTACCTTTTGAAGGTAATCCTCCTCCTATAAATACCCCACCTCATTCACAATTCACAACACATAATTTTAGAGATTGAGAGCTTCTCTCTCTAACCTTGTTAGCCGCCCACCCTCTCTCTCTATCCCTTCTTGTCCTTTTTTGTTTTGGCACCTAGGTCCTCATTAGACCTAGTGTTTTGTTTTAGCTCTTTGGCTCAAAGACTTGTTCTTGAGTCATAGTGTTTAAAAGTGCCCACACACTAAATCCTAACCATACTCAAAGACTCTAGTGGTAGAAACTTTCGTGGTTAATCACATGTTCAAAGAGACTAGCGGGAGAGGCGAGCTGCGTGGGGAGACGAGCGTTTTAACCTTCATAAGGCTTCTCAACGTTCAAGCTCCATTCAAGGTTGGTACCGAGTAAAAACTAAATGTATGTTCATGCACTTTGTCTAGGTTGTAAAATCGTTTTACGAGTTTTTAAAGAAATTTTTTATATTCTGCCGTTTGCTAGAAGCGATAAATCTTTTTTTAATCCTAGATCTATTCCAACACTAAACACCTCGTTGTAGATCGTAGTGATATAAAGATTGTGTCCACTCATCTTTCTTATTCATCTCGGAGATTACGTCTCGGAAGATTACGGTGTCATCATTGACGAGTTCAAGCGTCGATGCGCTAAAGCTTGAAGATAGTCTTTTAAGACTGAAGACGGAGGAGTTAAAGCTTAAAGATTCAGTAGCTGATCCGAATCATGTAAGTATTACTGAATCTTTGAACCTTGCTCTTATTGGTTGCTTGACCTTGATTCCAGGAATAATTAATAAGCAAATCTAGATCTTATTAGATAACCATAATATTAATTAGGTCTTTTAGTGTAATTAATTATTTTCGCACTTAATATGGTTATCAAGGTGCAATAATCACCAACAAACACGACACGATGTGGTGATAGATGTTACGGTCAATACCAATATATGATAGGTAGACAGAGCGTTTGAACCTTCTCTCGAAAAGATATGTCATCTTTACAGACTACTCAGTAGACACGGTGTCATTGAATTGTTAGTCATTATGTATAAACGATAAATATATTCCCCACTGACACAAGTTATGTTCTCATAGTTATGTTCAATTAATTATCTTTCGAAGCGGTCCAACTTCTCTCTTACATATGTAATTCTTTTACCTAATAGTAATCCCGCATTTCTCATTCAGAATCTCTTAGTTCCAATTTCCCAGAATTATTAAAAGCTCAAAGTTTAACCTCGTACGAGTGTCACCGTTATATCATAAGAATAAGACCGGAGTTCTTCCCCCACAGTGACCTCATTCACCCTTGACAATTAGGTTGTCCCTTTGATTCAAGATCTTGGGATCTCGAGTAGCATGGTTGAGTTTCCTTTGCATTGGCTTTATTTGCCATGGTCTTTAGCTTCATTCCTTTAGATGTCTTCTATACTTGGTCCCTTTTTAATCTTTTGGTTAGCGGATCCGTAATATTCTCTTTAGACCTCACATAGTCAATATTAATGACTCCAGATGAGAGAAGTTGTCTAATAATATTATGCCATTGACGTATATGTCTAGACTTACCATTGTATATCACATTCTAAAAACTAAATTATAATTGACATTATTTGAGATAATAATATTTTTTTCAAAATAAATTTATTGAAACCAATGTGATTGTATTAAATTATATGTATTGATATTTAATCAAAAGTAACGTGATAGGATTATCTTGTATATATAAGTATTATAGGTTATATTATGTCTTATCTGATTTTTTTTTTCAAATATATTCATGATTGTACATATTTGATATAACAACGCCAACTACTAAGCCAATTTACGTTTTACACTCTGCCTCAGAGTAACTAATTTATGTTGTATATACTCTGACTCAAACTTTTAAAACTGTAAAATAAAGTCTTAGGTCCATCAAGTGACCATTATTTATTAAGAGAGAACGAAAAAAAAAACTCCAAATAAAGATAAAAGTTTTGCCAAACTATAGGAAAAAAAAAACATAGAGCAAAATTACTATAATGAAAGATAATATGGAAAAATATAATTATAACTATATTATATATTACAACTTAAAGAGAGCAAAATGCTGTAAAATTATATTTTCATGCATTTTAAAGTATAACATTTATGAAAAAGAAAAACATGAGTTTTCTCTTGTCTATGAACTAAGAGTTTTATCAACGATTAGATTACTTCAAACTTTTAGAATTTCAATCTAACTATGATTTAAAAAATGTTAAACAAATAGTCAATCGGTGACGTGACCTATTTTTTTTCATACCTTCTATTACGCTTATTTATTTAATTAATTAGATTTTATTTTTTGAAATAAAAAAATATCCATTTCAAATCTCTAATTGGTAGGATCCTCCATTCTCTCTCTTATCTCTCTCATTCATCTTGTTTAATCATGTTCCCTTTTTTTCTCTCTCATTCTCATCAGATCCATCTCTTCCTCTCTCTCAATTTTTTCGTTTTTTTCTTCAAAAATTCATATCTTTCTCATACGAACTCGAAATTGAGTGGTTCCAAGTCCTATAAAAATGTGACGACGAGAGCTTCAAGAATATACCAATTGTGACGGATGAAATTTTTTTTTTACTGCTGTGAAATTCCTCCGTATCTCGGCTCCGATGGCGACGAAGCTCTTCGCCTCCGTCGAGCGTCGTGCGGGAAGATCTG
Source organism: Urtica dioica subsp. dioica (assembly GCF_054948205.1). NCBI lineage: Eukaryota > Viridiplantae > Streptophyta > Magnoliopsida > Rosales > Urticaceae > Urtica > Urtica dioica. Next base: position 3,626,045 of record NC_142756.1, read on the forward strand.
GGTTTTTTTTTTGTGTTTATCGATTTTACTTCTTCAATATTATTTTTTTTAGAAATTAAAATTGGTTGTAGGGAGGCAGTTACATATTTTTTGGATTATTTTTTTTTATTTTTGACAATTAATAAATTAAAATGGGAATTTTTTAGACAAGGACAAAATTGACTTTTTTACAGGTTAAAATTTATGCCACATCAACAAATGGTTATTTGACCAAAACTTATGAACAGTTGGCTAAATTAAAATTTTAATGTTTCAATTTGGCTAGTTTTCTATAGTTTTCATGAAGAAATACTTAAAAAAGATAATTGAAATGAGTTACTAAGTAATGAATACACTAAGAGAAAATAAGTATCCAATAAATAAGATATTAGAAATAGACAAAGTATTAATGAAACATGCTTAAATATTTACATAAGTAATAGGTATTTATATTTAAATAATAATAAAAAAATGAGAAAAATAGAAACACATGTATTAACTGAATATATATATACATATCTATGATTATCTAACTTTATATATTAATGATATCGTTATAAAAAAATTATTTATGTTTTTTTAGAGATAGAAAGAAAAATAAATATTTGGGAGAGGTAGTAAGATTGAATCATGAGAGAGAGAAACATAATTAAAGAAAAACAATTTAAAAAATTATTAAGGATGGATATAATGCTTAGAGAGAGATTTTTTTATTATAGATTGCTACTGATTAAGAAAATAAATTTGTAACTAATTAGGCCACTTTAAACATGTGATTTTGGATCTAACCTACGTTTGACAATTTTTAGAGATATAGCCAAATGGGTTATGTGGCAATAATTAAGGTTTGATTTGCCATTATTTATTAACAAATTCGTCACTTTCTCTCTCCTATTTTTTTCAATTTTTTTTTTTTGCATTAAAACTTCAAAAATTCATATATTTCTCATACGAACTCGAAATTGAGTGATTTCAGATCCTACAAATTCGTGGCGTCGAGATCTTCAAAAATAGACCCATTGTGTTTGATGAAAAAATATGTTTAATGCATCATATTTACGTTTCCATCTATTTTTTTGATAATTTCAAAAAATTTCAGTTATTTTCATATTTAAGAAAATATCGTGATTTTTCTACAAACACAATGGATCTATTTTTGAAGATCTCGGCGTCACGAATCCGTAGGATTTGGAATCACTAAATTTCGAGTTCATATGAGATAGATATGGTTTTTTTCATGAAGTTTTTATGTAAAAAAAATGTAGGAAAAAAAGTAGGAGAGGGAAAATGACGAATTTGTTAATAAATAAGGGCAAATCAAATCTTAATTATTACTATAAAAACTTGTTGGTTATTTATCTAAAAGTTGTGAAACGTAGGCTAAAAACAAATTTCAAAGATTCATTTTGAATATTGTGCTGCACTGCCGGAAAAGAAAAGGCTCCAAGCAAAAAGGTCACGTGATAAGCAAAAAGAAAAGGCAACGTGGCAAGCAGGGAGAGATGACGAAACCTGACAAGCAGGGGAGGGATAACGAAACGTTTTATATCTTTTAACATTCACTCTTTTAGGGTATGTATTGATTCAACTTCCAAGTTGTGTACATTATTTGTGTCTGCTTCTTAGATATAATATAAAATACGTTGACCCAAGGCCCATCCTATAGTAACAAAAAAATTCCACTGGTATTATATATTAGTAAATGACTGAATGATGATATGCTAAATGTATAGTATTCGTACATTCACATGGTTCTACTTTGTTAATAACCATCAAGCTTTTATGTATGACTTTATTAGCTATATACCGGGTTGGTCATTTTTGGTCACTTTACGTATTTATTTCCCCCTTCGGACTTAGTCTTGTTTCTTTGTGATAAGCAGTAAAGCACTAAAAATTCTCTGCTCAATGACATATATTTGGTGAAATAGTAAAATTAAGCACATGCGTTTTCCTTTTTTAGGTTTTGAGATAAATCCCGTTATTTTTATATTTTCTGTGTGGAAAAGTGCAAAGCTCCCTATTATGCTGCACGTGCTATAAATGCTTTGTGAAAAAACACGTGGTGTTTTGAGTTTTGACCGTTTCAATTCTTCAACACCCACCTAAAGCTAATAAATAAATACAAAAAAGGCTTGACAAAGCCAAAGTCTATATGTGTAAAAAAACTGTTGCAATATTTTCGTACGCAAGCACATGTAGTAGCTCAAGTAGTAAAATCGTAAAAATGAGTCGATTTCATGAGAATTTTGCTTAACCAAAACTTAACTAACTAATAACAAATTGAACTCAAGACTACAAATGATGATTATGGAGACGATAAGAGCAACGGATTCACTAAACTCTTCTATGGTCGCGATTTCTAGAATATTCGCGCAATTTCTCAGTTCTCTCTCTTCACTAATCACACTCACGTAATATTATCGCTAAATCTCTCTCGAGCATTTAACAACTTATGTCAATACCGAATTTTCATCTATCGATCTCAAACCCTAAAAATACGACAAACATTACAATCAAGAGTGTTCACACGATTTTAGCAACCTAGCGCTTATGCTTTAACCGCTCTCGCATTAGTGCGGAAAACGAGATCCCGCGCTTGATATCTTAATATTGTGCATATGCCGAAAATCCGCCGCTCATATGAACCGATAGTCATAGTTATAATTTCAAATCATTTACCATTTGCTTTAACAGATTACAGAGCTGCTTGTTCATGGAGTAAACTTAAAAGTCGCAAGTGCTACGGTATGTAGTACCAAGCAGCATAAATAGGATAACTATACTTGCAATTAAAAAGAATAATTCTAATTTTAATAGGAATTACAATTGCAAAATATAGCAGAAGTATTGAAGAGGCTTATCGAAACACGAAGCTATATTATTTTTGGTTGTACATAAAAAAATTATCTTGATCTAAACCCTGAGTTCAAGGAGAATAAATGGGACCAGAGCCATCTTCCCAAAAGAATTGTGTTTATTTCTAATTCGTATAAATTGTTTATTCGACCCGATGCCCATTGAACTTCTTACGCATTGGCAAGGTCAGTAACAGTGGTGAGCCGTGCAGCCGGAGTAACACCACCAGTGGTCGGCCTGATCAACAATTTAATCAGAAAAGCCCAAACATTTAACTTCATCCGATTCCCAAAGAGTGAAGAAATACTTACAGCCCCACGAAAACCTTGAAGGCGTCGTATATACCCCATTGAGCTCCCGAAAGAGTTCCAATCATGAAGATACGAAGAGGAAGGCCACGCGTACACAGACCCAACACTCCCATCTTCTTTACGGCCTGCTCAGTTTTGGCCAAAAAAAAAAAAAAGAATTACATGCGCAAATCAGGTCACGAAACACAGCGCTGTAGTTATGCACTTACATCGCCGACCGTTGCTCCTTTGGCGTTGTTGAGGAAGGACACGAGGTTATCGGCGGGATGAGAGACAATGGCACACAACACGCCCGCAATGTATCCGCCGGCAACGCTCACCCCGAGCTGCACGCCCTTGCTGCATTCTTCCTTCGGAGTCGGAATCCCGTGCTTGTATATCCACTCCACTATGTTCTCAAACGATGCAAACTTCATCATTGTATCTGAAAGAGAAGAGAAGCTAAGAGTTCACTAGACCTCTCACAAACCCATCAATGTTTGCGCAAAGGCGAGACTCGTTTTAAAACTCACATGGAATTTGTCGACCCCAGAGTGGAACAATACCCTTGTACAACCTGGGTAAACCGATGGTGAGCGAGGTTCGTATAAGAACCTGATAACATTACGAGAATCTTGAAGTAAGCGTATGTTTAGGTTTACCCGAGAGCTCCTTCAGACTTGACAAACTTGGGCAGGCCGTCGGAGAGCCCGCGAGCGAATCCCGGCTGAGTTTGAACCCGAACCTTGACCGCCTCGAACGGGCAGAGAGCGACGTCGGCGATGACCTCAGTCGAGGCAGAGCTGGCAAGGTAGATCAAGGTCTTGTACTTGGAAGCGTATTCGGGCCCGGCAAGATCCGTGTAGGACTTCTTGAAGAACTCGTAGAACCCCATCTTGCAAGCACCCTGAGCGCTGTAGCCGAGCAGAGTGGGCGACCATCCTTTGAACAACCCTCTCACGCCCTGTTCCCTCACTAGGATTCCGAAACCCGACGATATGCTTTTGTACTTTGCCGGATCGATCTGTGACACCAAACAAGGAAAGACAAGGTCGAGCCTTTGCTCTCACATATGCCATACAATATGATATGATGTGAAAGCTTAAAACAAACCTGCATGTTGCACTTCACAAGGTCCAGAGGAGTTACGGCGGTGTGTGTCAGACCGCAGCTGAGGACTCCGCCGGCCGTGCAGGCCGCGTAGTACGCCGGAGAAAACATCTCGATCCTCTTCCCGGCCTCGGCCGGAGATCCCGCCATTACCCGAGACTTGAACGAGGTTTTATCGGAGAAGGCCATCGAGACAAATAGTATGCTTCTGCTGCGTCAACAAGCTATATATGCATGTATGTATGGTGTATAACTTATAGATTTGCAATTTATATACAACAACAAAAACTAAGGCAAATGGAATGGAGTCAAAGTTGAGACAATTCTAGCTTAGCTGCGTGTGGTAAGTTGATGAAAATTCAATTTCTTAAGTTACTTGTTACACAAGGAACAGAAAAGGTCTCTCATTTAGAGTTTGACTTGGCTACTAGCATGCGATTTCAAAGTTACATAGTTGAGAAACGTGAAACGAATTTTGAATGTGCTACAGGTACAGGCAGGCAAGCAAAGCATGGCAATGTTTGATTGGGCGCCTAAACAAGTATGTACTCAAAAGAATCAAATAAACAAAATACAACAATCAAACAGAAGAGAAGAGAATAGACTAGAGATGCCTGAGGTGAGTGGTTTTGTTCAGCTTCTTGATTTGCCACCCGGTCTTCCATGAATGGTGAAGGACCGTGACCGAAGACTCGTCGACGCAGAGCTTGTGGGACATGTGGGACCCGCAGCCGAGAATTCCGGTGAGCAAGCACTTTATGGGCACTGCGTGGCTGAACACTCCGATGACTCGGGTCCCGGCGGCTCCGGCGGAGCCATTGTCGTCGTCGTGGCGGTGGTTGGTGCTCATCAGCTGAAGCCTGCTCTTGCCTGACCTCTTCCTATGCTGATTCTGATGATGATGATGATGGTGATCCGATCTCCACGGAAGCGTTCCGTTCACGAACTCTACCATCCGAAACTCGACCTGCCTCAGCGTCTCACCGGAGGGAGCCGAGAAATCCGGCTCCATCAACCTCGCCGGAGTACGTCTCCGACCGGTGGCAACCCTCCCACCGGTGGGAAAACGAAGATGAGATCGACGGAGGAATGGCTGGCTGAGGCGGCGACACTGAAGCCCATCCTTACGTCTCCTTCACCGTTGATCTTGTTTGATTCTTGATGATTTCTCATCCTTATTTTTTTTGCTTTTGTTTATGAAAGAAGCCCAAACCTGCGGATTCCTCCATAACAAATACGTGAGAGGGTCGAGACCGAAAAAATAAATCATTATTGTATTTGTATATTAGGGTTTAGGGGTTCATATTCTTTTGTTGTTTATTTATATTTACACTTGAAATGATGCTTTTAAGATGTTTATCGACGGCCCCTACTACTCGTCGCAGAGTATGGTGAGTTTGTGAGAATTGTCGAGCTTTACAGACTCGTTGCCAATATTTTATTAGAGTTGACGCAAATAATAGCCGATGTCGCTCTCTTTACGATAGGGGTGTACAAAAATTGATCGAAAATTGGTTAAACCGATAAACAAATCGATCCGGAACCGAAATTCGGTGCCACATCATCAAACGAATTTCGGTTCGGTTAACCGAAATCGAATTTAAGAATCGGTTCGGTTATCGGTTATTTAATCGATTTTTTTTTATCCAGTTTTGAAACCGGATAACCAATTTTAAAACCGGATAACCGATTTGGATAATTGTAACATCTTTAAATTTGGTCATCCAATTTTGAAATCGGTTAACCGATTTTTTCGGTTAACCGGTTTCAAAACTGGTTAACCAGTTTTAAAACAGTTATAAAACCGGTTATCGGTTTTACAAAACTGGTTAACCGAATTTTCGGTTAACCGATTTTTGGTTTTGGACCAATTCGATTCGGTCATTGGTCCAAAATTTTTAAAACCGAAAATTCGGTTTCGGTTTTCAAATTGGTCCAAAACCGAACCGAATCGATTTCACCCCCACTTTATGATGTAATTCATTTGCGAGCAAGATATTGAATTTCCTCGATTTTTGCTCTTCGGTGCCTTTTATGTGTTTGTATATATTGAACTCCCAAGTGCTTCCTGTATGTTGTACCACGAAGCATTACGAGGATAATGTAAACTAAACTTGAAATAATAAAAAAGAATTACAATTGCAAACAAGCTGCAAAATATAACAAAAGTATTGAAGAGGCATATTGAAACACAAAGTTATACTATTTTTTGTTGCACATAATAAGTTATCTTGATCTAAAGTCCTAAACTAAGTTCAAGGAGAATAAAATGGGAACAGAACCATCCACCAAAACGAATTGTGTTTTTTTCTTGTTTAGCGGAAATGGTGACAAAAATACTCAAAGTTTAGACAAAACACTACTTATATACTGATTCTTTTTTTCTTAGGCAAAAATACTCAAAGTTTCAAATTTAGTTACACGTAAATACTTTGCCGTTAAAATTTCTATTTGAATTTAACGGTTCGAGTAGTAACGGACTCACTATAACGTAACATGTGGTATTTTTGTCAAAGAAAAAAAAACTTTGAGTATATAAGTAGTATTTTGACCAAACATCACCATTTCCCCAACTGTTTATTCGACCCGATTATAAGCCATAAAAACCGATGCCCGTTGAACTTCTTACGCATTGGCAAGGTCGGCAACAGCGGTGAGTCGTGCAGCCGGAGTAACACCGCCAGTGGTCGGCCTGTTCAATAATTTAATCAGAAAAGCCCAAACATTTAACTTCATCCGATTCACAAAGAGTGAAGAAATACTTACAGCCCCACGAAAACCTTGAAGGCGTCGTATATACCCCATTGAGCTCCCGTAAGAGTTCCAATCATGAAGATACGAAGAGGAAGGCCACGCGTACACAGACCCAACAATCCCATCTTCTTTACAGCCTGCTCAGTTTGGCCAAAAAAAAAACCATCATTACATGCGCAGATCAAACACGACGCTGTGATAATGCACTTACATCGCCGACAGTAGCTCCTTTGGCGTTGTTGAGGAAGGACACGAGATTATCGGCCGGATGAGAGACAATGGCACACAACACGCCCGCAATGTATCCGCCCCCAAAGCTCACCCCGAGCTGCACGCCCTTGCTGCACTCTTCCTTCGGAGTCGTCATCCCGTGCTTGTATATCCTCTCCACTATGTTCTCAAACGACGCAAACTTCATCATTGTATCTGCAATACAAAACACGGGTCCGAATAAATGTTCACTAGAACACCCATCAATGTTCCGTAAAGACGAGCCTAATGTTATGCAACTCACATGGTATTTGACGACCCCAGAGTGGACCAATACCCTTGTACAACCTGGGTGAACCAATGGTTAATAATGGATTCAAATGATTAGTAATGGAGTTAGCACGTGATAAAATCTCGAAGTAAGCATAAGTTTGGGTACCCGAGAGCTCCTTCAGACTTGACAAACTTGGGCAGGCCGTCGGAGAGCCCGCGAGCGAATCCCGGCTGAGTTTGAACCCGGACCTTGACCGCCTCTAACGGGCAGAGGGCGACGTCAGCGATGACCTCAGCGGAGGCAGAGCCGGCAAGGTAGATCAAGGTCTTGTACTTGGAAGCGTATTCGGGCCCGGCAAGATCAGAGTAGTACTTCTTGAAGAACTCGTAGAACCCCATCTTGCAAGCACCCTGAGCGCTGTAGCCGAGCAGAGTGGGCGACCATCCTTTGAACAACCCTCTCACGCCCTGTTCCCTCACTAGGACTCCGAAACCCGACGATACGCTTTTGTACTTTGCCGGGTCGATCTGTGACACCAAACAAGGAAAGACAAGGTCGAGCCTTAGCTCTCACATATGCCATACAACATGATATGATGTGAAAGCTTAAAACAAACCTGCATGTTGCACTTCACGAGGTCCAGAGGAGTTACGGCGGTGTGTGTCAGACCGCAGCTGAGGACTCCGCCGGCCGTGCAGGCCGCGTAGTACGCCGGAGAAAACATCTCGATCCTCTTCCCGGCCTCGGCCGGAGATCCCGCCATTACCCGGGACTTGAACGAGGTTTTATCGGAGAAGGCCATCAAGAGAACTGCTGTGTCAAAAGCTATGTATGCATGTATATTTGGTTTGTAACTTATAGATTGGCAATTTGTATACAACAACAAAAAAACTAAGGCAATGGAATGGAGTCAAAGTTGAGACAATTCTAGCTTGGCTGCGTGTGGTAAGTTGATGAAAAGTCAATTTCTTAAAGTTACTTGATACACAAGGAACAGAAAAAGTCTCTCTTTTAGAGTGTTTGACTTGGCTACTAGCATGCGATTGAAATTGAAAGTTACATAGTTGAGAAAAGTAAAACGTATTTTGTATGTGTTACAGGTACAGGCAGGCAAGCAAAGCATGGCAATGTTTGATTGGGCGCCTAAACAAGTATATACTCAAAAGAATCAAATAAATAAAATATGAATACAACAATCAAACAGAAGAGAAGAGAAGAGAAGAGAAGAGAAAAGACTAGAGAAGCCTGAGGTGAGCAGTTTCGTTCAGCTTCTTGATCTGCCACCCGGTCTTCCATGAATGGTGAAGGACCGTGACCGAAGACTCGTCGACGCAGAGCTTGTGGGACATGTGGGGCCCGCATCCGAGAATTCCGGTGAGCAAGCACTTTATGGGCACTGCGTGGCTGAACACTCCGATGACTCGGGTCCCGGCAGCTCCGGCGGAGCCATCGTCGTCGTCGTGGCGGTGGTTGGTGCTCATCAGCTGAAGCCTGCTCTTGCCTGACCTCTTCCTATGCTGATGATGATGATGATGGTGATCCGATCTCCGCGGAAGCGTTCCGTTCACGAACTCGACCATCCGAAACTCGACCTGCCTCAGCGTCTCACCGGAGGGAGCCGAGAAATCCGGCTCCATCAACCTCGCCGCCTCGCCGGAGTACGTCTCCGACCGGTGGCAACCCTCCCACTGCCCCTGGCTCATCTCCGCCAGCGCCTCCGAAACCTGAATATCCTCCTCCGCCAACCGCATTTCCTGGTTCCTCAAATCAGATCAGATCGCGATCGGCGAATCGGAATTGGAATCATCGAATGTGCGATCTGGTTACCTGGCAGACGGAGACGGCCATGGATCTGGCGCGATCCATGGGAGAGGTGTAGACGGCGCTGAATCGGACGCCCTGGGAGTTGAGGAACACGGCGAGGGCTCTGGCCTGGCGTTTTCCGGCGGGGGTTAGGGCGGCGTTGGGGCATCGGCCGCCGATCAAGTCGGGGGTGAGGCTGAGCTGGCACTGGCCCTGGCTGATCAGGAACACCTCCGAGGCTTCGAGCTCCGGCGGCGGCGGAGGGGCGAGGACGTTGTACGGGTCCCACACCTTGATGCGCGGCGTTCCCAGCGATGACAGCTGCGGCGACAGCGGAGAGGCTGACGCGTGGCACGGAAGCATCTCCGGCTCTTGCTGGAGAACCTTCTTCATCGCCACCGCGCTTCCCGACTCTCTCCTCTCTTCTTCTTCTTCTTCTTCTTCTTCAGATGATGAGCTCTCTTCTTCCTCCTCCGCCGCCGATGCACCTACGGACTGAGTCGAACCCATTCTTTCTCTCTCTCTCTCTCTCTCTCTCTCTCTCTCTCTGCTCTTTCCACTTTCTATCGTCATCGCAATCGACAATTACCCACCCGACCCGACCGACATGCACAAATGGGCAGCCCAACTATCTTCGGCCCAGCCCAATGGCTCTTTAATGAACGACACGGTATGAAAGTAAACGTGTAACTTACGTTGAATTCCCTAAATACCTAACATTTGAAATCATTCTCAGAATTCCTCAAAAGCTAAGGTTGTGTTTGGTAGTTAACTCAAAAAGTTTTTTGTTTTCTGTTTTCAAATTTTTGTAGTTGTATTGAAAAATTATTTTGCAGTTGTTTTCAAAAAGCTGTTTGGTACAGTTTTCATTTTTGTTTTTGAGAAATTGAAAAAACTGAGAAAACTGTTTGGTACATGGAAACAATTTCTTAACTCAATTTTTTTAAACTTAAATTTAACTACACAAAATATAAATATGACATTATTGTTTAGATTGAATACAACAAATTTTTTGTCATCATAAATATGAAATCATGCATAATTATTCCACATAGCTTGAGCAATACAATGTGCATGAGAAGTAAGTATTTAGTAATGAATTTTATTGGCAAATAGAGAACATGTACTACGTACTTTATTATTTGGTGGGAAAGTGGATAGAGAAGTTAACCAAATTTATAGAAATAAACCGGCACTCCATTCATTTTCTTCATTGCAAAACATGAACTTGATTAAAGCTAATTAAGAAAATAATAATAATAACAACATTTATCCGCACCTAGTAATATTTTTTTGGTCAACTGACTAATAACTTTAGCAAAAACTTGAAACAAAAAGCATTCATGTCACACAAATACTAGTACTGTCGATAACTTTTAGGTTCCACTAAGTTATATATATATATATATATATATATATATATATATATATATATATATATGAAAAAACAATATCTTGAGGTCCAACGAGGCTCCAAAATCTGACTTTCTCTCCATACAAAGCAATCTAGCAGCCTCATTCCATTCCGCAGTAAAGGAAAACAAAAACAATTTTTGAAAACACCTTTAAACAGTTTTGGCTTTTCTTTGTTATATTTGAAAAACAACTCCAAAACTTTTTTGAAAAAGCAAACGTAAATCACTAACCAAACAGGTATTTGGCTTCTGTTTTCAATTTTTTTACTTTGAAAAGTCAAAAACTCTTTTCAATAGGATAAACAAACACAACCTAAATATCCGGAGTTAGCTAAATATTCCTCAAAAATACTTTTGAGCTTATTGTTAATATCTACTATATAAACTTAAAAACTAATACTTCGTCGTTTGAGTTTGACGAGTCTGAAAATAAAATGTTATGTCGTTATTTTCACATGGTATAATTAACACCCGGATAGCAAAATTGACATAACAAGCGACAAGCGTCAAACAGCAAGCGACAAGCGACAAGCGACAAGCGCCAAACGACAAGCACCAAGCGACAAGCACCAAGCGCAAGCGACAAGGGACAAGCGACAAGGGAAAACCCTCCGCGCCCCCTAGTTCACGTTTCTTGATTCTCAGGTTGAAGAACGCGAAGAACGTGAAGAACACGAAGGCCGACTATACGAAGTGACGAGGAGCCAGAAATCACTTTCCGGCGAGGCAAGGACGACGAGAATAGAAGAACTTCACCACACCTAACCTACGTGCGGTCATAGGGTCCGACCCTAGATCGATCCACGGACGGTTCTGAATGCTAATCCAAAAACGCGATTAACAAACTGTTTTTTTACGCGAATATGGAGACTGTGAAGTAATGGACTAATAAAAGACGCATACAAAAAACGAGAGGGGGAATATTATAAGCAATAAAAATTAAAGTACTCTTAAAAAGAGGTGATGAGGTAAGTTTTATATAAGTGACAATTCTAATAGCTAAGGTTTTTTATTATGCATATAAGTGGGTAAAATTAGTTTATTTGAGAATCTTTGTTGAAGAAAATAGACACAAATTTTAAAAATTAAATAATCAAGCAATTTATTTTTCTCTTAGCATTCATATACAATTGATTTATTTATTAATCATATTTTATTTAAAATAGATCATAAATGAGAAGTATGTTTTCATCACTGCTAAATAATTGTTTCGTCGAGAGCTTTGCCTTGAAAATTTGTTAAAAATACTGGTCTAAACGACGAATTATATGTGTTTTTAGATTTAATAGAAAAAAGATATTTAATTAATCTATTAAAATTGTAACTATTAAGCTATATACAGATTGAAAATTGGACTCGTGTCTAAATTTCTGATTTTTTTTAGTTGTGAGATCATATGGAGGAGTGGCTGAATTATATTAAGGAAAAAAAAAGTTGGTGAAAATAATCAAGAGACAACAACGGATATCGTTTGCAGTTTATGGGGTTTGGTTGTCGCATTTTTGTCTCCACTTCCCCGGATTATAGTAAAGTGATATCATTAGGGAAGTGAGTGAGTGAGTGTAGTTTTGTTTTAATTGAACCAATTATGCGATTTTAAGAATTGATTAATTTATTTTTTTTTAAAGAATTGATTAATTTATTCGAGGCAGCGATGGCCTAATGGTCTATTTGCATGCCATAATTTATGTGTAAAATATGATATCCACCACCACTTGCACCCTCGACCGTGGTCCGTATCCATTTTATCAGCATTATATGGAATTAATAAATACAATTACGTTGCATTAAGTATATATAAAGTTTCGTTTGCATAGTACTGTTAATGAGAATAATACGCTCCACCCCAACTCTGTAACTTCTATATATTTCTACAACATTGATTGGTTGCATTGCAAGTAGTAAAAACTGGGTCCCATGTCTGTTGACTGTGATGATATTCATAAATTTATTTCGAGTTTAAAATAACGGACCGCCAGTATAATTTTCAAAATAATTTGTCTTCATTAAGAATTTGCACGTTGTGGTCAATATCAATACAGATATTGAATATTATTGATCCTATAAATGCGGATCTGTAGTAGTACTTGGCATTTCTATGTTCTTTAGGATAATAAAATATCGCCTAAACCCTAATAATCTGAAAATAAAAAACAGGAATGTCGTAATAAGTTAGATAAATTATGGGGAGCTTATGCTATGTGTTAGTGGAAGCAACTTTTCGAGTACTATAAGCTAGTGGTTTTCCTTTTACGAAAAAAAGAAAAAGAAAAAGAAGAAGATAGTAAATAATAATAAAATAAAAACAAAATAATGTATCCAGGCCATTATATTAAGAGAATCATTGTAATCTATTATCTCTCTCTCTCTCTCTCTCTCTCTCTCCGTGCATGGAATTCGTGCTAGTATCGTCACAGAAAGATCAGCTGTAATATACACTTATATCTAGATCACCGATCATCTTCTTCACCGAGAGTCTATATATAATATGAAGATCAGATCGTTGACAAGGTTCACACACACACACACTATATATACACACACGATATACCCATGCAATTTTATATAATATACTACTTCTATGTATATTCACTGTCTCACACGCATTTATCGATTTAGGGCTGATGAATTATTATTCTTCTGACTAATACTGGTCTTTCATTCTTATTTTTTAGAGAGTTCAAGTCCATAGCCATGAATGGTTATAAGGGTACGAGACTTAACTCGACCAGAGCCTCCGGAAGGTACTTTTTCAATCACACACACACACACACACACACATATATATATATATATATATATATATATATATATATATATATGTTACCGTTTGTTCTTCTTTCTTAATTTTTAATTTGTTAATAATTAAGCAAAAATTAAACCTTTTTAACTTTAAAATACTCGCTTTGGTCTCAAGAGCTAGCACTTAAGAAAGTGAAATTAAAGCGGAGAATAAAAAAAAGGGGGAGATGAGAATGGGATTCGTTTGACTTATACGCAATAAAAAGAGATTTGACTTTAAGCCGGGTGATGATTTAAATTCCTTATGTCATGTCTTGTTGTTGTTGTGTTTATACATATATATATATATATATATATATATATATATATAGGGTAAAGTATAATCCTAAATCAGACAATATGATCAAAGAGAGTATATATATATATATATATATATATATATATATATATATATATATATATATTACTTTACCCGTCTAATCTCCAAATCATATAATTTATTCTACTATATATATAGTTTAATCTGTTTTTAGCTAGACTCTTCTTTCTTGTACAATTTTTTTTTCTTACTGGGACAGAATTTTTTTGTTACTAGTTTTGTTTTTAACTTTGTCTAGACGTTCGAAGCTAGTTTTTCTTGATCAAAAAATTAAAAATAAAATTGACACAAATTACGTATTAATTTGCATTTTAAGTTGACACAAATTGGTCAATATTTTGTAAGCTCATCAATGAATTAGTCAATATTAGATGGTGTAGTTTGATCGAAATTAGCTCGGATTGTTAAAAAGTATATTTTAACAAAGTATATTTTAACAAGAAAACTGTTTTAACTTGGACCATAAATTACAAACTATAAGGAATTAATAATTAGGGCTAGCACGTAACATAAAAACATGAAGAAAGAAAATAAAAAAGAAAAAAAAAACAGCTGGAGACGCATGGCAAATGTACGCGGATGTGACACGTAAACTTGATAGAGAAAGTTGTCGATATTTTAAATTTTGTATCACATGCAATGCCTTGTATAGTATAACTTACACGTTCTCTTTCATACCTTTGCCTGTTTTGTCAACTATCACGCTTGTTAGTTGTCATACTCAAATACCGCCAAAATATATCAGAAAGCCTCTACTTTAGTTTAAACTACTTACGTACATATACTTTAGTGAAACCACTCTTAAGATTGCTAAACTATATAAAAATGTTACAACTTACAATGCAAGGGGAAATTTTTGTGGTCCACTAGGAAAAAAGAAACATTGTTCTTAATTGGACGGTGATAGATCATCGTCTTTGTAAAACATTCGTTACTATCGCATCGCATACTCGTTTTAGGTTTTGATAGGACGTACTGTTTTCATTTTAATATTATTATTCCGTGCCTTGTGTCTTGGGTTTCTTATTTATTATTCACAAGAAGCAAAATATAGTAGAAATTGTTTTTGGTAGCCGTTTTTTGTAATTATTGTTTTTGGCAGCCGTTTTTTGTAGTTTATTACAAAAACAGCATATTTAAAATTTTTTATTACAGACATAGCTGTTACTAAGTTGTAAATAGACATTTTTTTACATATCATCTTTTTGTAAATTATGTGTACTATACTAAAATTAATTTTAAAATAAATCTAGTTATTTATGATTGGAAAAAAGAGTAATTTTTCAAAGATTTAAAGTAGCAATTATTTTTGAAATATCACCCCTAAAAACAGTTAGTTTTGTAATTTCTTATTTAGGCTTGAAGGGAAGGTCGCTCTGATAACCGGTGGTGCAAGTGGGCTTGGGAAAGTCACGGCCCAAGAGTTCATAAAAAACGGGGCCAGAGTCATCATAGCTGACGTGGACACCGAGGTGGGCCCAAGAGCCGCGGAGGAGCTAGGCCCATCGGCCCATTTCGTGACCTGCGACGTGAGAGACGAAGCCCACGTGGCGGAAGCCGTGGAGACGGCGGTGACGCGGCACGGAAAGCTGGACGTGATGTACAACAACGTGGGGATAACCGGTCCGGCGGTGCCACCTGGCATCGCCGAGCTGGACATCGAGGCCTTCGACGCGGTGATGGCGGTCAACGTGAGAGGCACGGTGGCGGGAATCAAGCACGCGGCGAGGGTGATGGTGAAGGCCGGGACGGGCTCGATCCTCTGCACCGCGAGCATAAGCGGGCTCACCGGTGGAGTCGGGCCTCATCCGTACACCGTGTCCAAGTTCGCCGTGGCGGGTATCGTGAGATCGGCCGCAGCGGATCTCTGCAAGAGCGGGGTCCGAATAAACTGCATATCCCCTGGCCCGATCGCCACGCCTCTCACTCTCGGGGAGTTCGCGAAAATTTACAGGGGTGCCACGGAGGAACAGCTGAGGGAGATCCTGAGTGGGGTCGGGGAGTTGAAAGGCGCCACGTGTCATGAGATCGACGTGGCCAACGCGGCCGTTTACTTGGCGTCGGACGAGGCAAAGTTCGTTACGGGTCACAACTTGGTCATTGACGGAGGTTTCACGGCGTTTAAGCATCTTAATTTACCTTCTCCTTCCTCGTTTCTCTGATGGGATGACGTGGTTTTTTTTTTCTAATTCAAAAATGGTATTGCTGTCTGTTTTTTTTTTTTTTTTTTTTTTGCAGGGAATTAATAAATCATAAATGTTGGTGGGTATAGCCAAGGTTTATTTTAAAAAAGAGTGAATGAGAGTTGGCGTTTTCTATTGCAATGGTCACGAGTGTTTGTACTCCATCATTAATAAAAAAAATATTCGTATTTTCGTCCCGAATCCCCAAACATGCATCTATCGATATTTGAATTGAAATTAATGTGTTTATAATAATATATGTTTCATTTCCTTGACAATTATATACATATTTTATGATTTGATCATTAGCCCGCACACTTACGCTACATGTGAATGTGATGTGTCAATTTACAGCTCGTGCCATTAATACCGACAGATCTTACGTATAAAATTACTTTCTTAATTGATATTATTGTATATAGTATACACGCAGATAATTAATATAGAAATCGCACATACTAAAATTAGAAACCTGTTTCTGTATTATATACGACATTTATATACACACATCATCAAACAGGATAAAGACAATCACATTTATATGTAACGACATTTATATATGCAAATTTCCATATAAAATATTGTCGGAGAAGTTGTCAGTAGTGACTATATAGATATATATATATATATATATATATATATATATATATATATATATCGATCAGCAATATCAGTTCTCAGTCGGTCTCCTATTATTTTTGCATGCGCTTGCCACGTTTATTGAATTACGTGAGCACATTAAAAGGATTTAGATAATAAAATTAAACTATGAATCATATATAACATTATTACACTCGCCTACACACAGGAACGGAGGCAAAAAAAGTTCATCAGGGAGACTAATTTTAATATAAAAAATTTTAATATAAAAAATTAGAAGAAACTAATTCGTAAATTTTCAAAATAAAAAAATGTAAATTATTTTTAAAAAACGGCAAAAAAATAAAATAAAAATTTAATAGTCCCAGCATAATTTTTAGGATAAAGACCAAAGATAAACAAATAGTTCTTAAAAACTACTAAGTCCGCAGAAAATTCTCCAATATACTCGGATAAGGTAAACAAGAACGTATTTTTCCGGTTATGAATTGAGTTCTATTGATGTCTGAGCTCTATGAGTTGTGGTTTATGTAATTAGCTTAGCTTAGTCTACGTGTCATCTACGTCGGCAAGTTTGTTACAAAGTTAGTTAAAAAATAAATATATGTAAATATGTAATTTTGCTTTAGTCTCCCCTTTTCTCCTTCTCTCTAATTTTCTCTCCACTTAAATTCGATCTTATCAGAGCGGTAGTTACAGCATTACGGTTTGTTCTTCTCAGCCATCATTAATGTCTTTATTTTATCAGCAACGGACAATTATAAATATATACAAATAAAAAATAAAATCCTCACCACAGTCAGTTTCCAAGGCCGGCTCAAGGGGATGGCAAGATGAGCAATGGCCCAATAAAAGCAAAATCATCCGAAAATTTAACAAATTGAGATATTCATGGAAGATTTAAAATTACTAACTATTCTTAGAATTATCATCATCTTTTTTTTGTTTGATTCACTTACCAAAGAATATAGGAAACTCATAATTTTTCTACATTGACAAATCTCAACAGTAGTGTGCTTTTTATTTTTATTTTATTTTAAACCTAATAGCAAGATTTTCTTTGTCCTATTTATTCACCTATGAAGTATTCAAATCTCACCCAAAAAAAAAGTAATTATAGGGTCAAGAGAGAAGAAGAAAGTGAAGATAAATACAAGAAAGATATATATTTTAAGGGATAGACATAATGGCTGCGTTTGGTTCAGATTAAAAAACCCTGTTTTTGTTTTTAGAAAAAACTAAACTGCTTATCTGGTGTTTGGTAAAACTGTTTTTACAAAAAACTTCAAAAGCGATTTTAGATTTTGTACATGATATTGAAAAGCTAAGATTCTTAGCTTTTAGAAAAAGTGTTTTTAAGTTTGGTATATAAATTACTGTAATATCCTCGTACAAAATATTATTCATATATATGTATATAAGTAAGTATATTAATAATTATTATTTAATTATTTATTTTACTATAATATATTTATTTTAACAAACACTAAATCAGTTTTTGTTAACAGCAACAACTGTTTTATAAACAGTTTACCAAACACCTTGTCAGTTTTTGAAAAAAAAAACAGTTTTTTTAAAAACAAAGCTATGCCAAACGGGCTAGTATTATTTTTCAACTTTTATCACTCTTTAACTCCTAACTCTTTTCCATCTGTTTTGTTAATTAATTTATACTTTGAGGATTTCTGTTTGCGCTTACCCTTATCATAATTTGTGTAGTTGTATCATTTCCGTGGATATTTATTTGATCCCTCAAATATAGATGTATTTATATATTGGTAGTTTCAAATGTAACACATGGGCATGCAATTCTTTCTATTATCGCAACATCCATGATAAATTCATAATACAACAATATAAAAATAAAAAAATAAATCACAATATAGATGATTCAATAATAGCAACGTCAAACCAAAAAAAAAAAAAATTCTAATTGAAATTTGACTCATAAATTGGAATCAAAACAGTTATCAATATTTAGCTAAGAACTGAAACAAAGTGACTTCAAAATTAGGAAGACACAAAATTAGCGATCCATGATAAATCGATATTTTTATTTGCAAATTAACAATCACATTATTCCAAATTAATACGAAAAGACAAAATGTAGTTTTTCAAAACAAAAGCGACGTCAAAAGACTCAAAACCATCATAAAATATAAGTCAAAAAGCCCATTAGGTTTATATTTCCCACTGCCACAACCAGAACAACATCTCGTTTCCCATATTCAGCCGCATAACACAATCTCTCTTCACACATTTCTACTCTATTCTCTTTCTTTACAGCAAAAAAAAAAAACAAAAAAACAAAACTAAAAAACTAAAAACTTCTTCCTTCCAGTATCACATAACGTCGCATGCTTGTGAGTTTGGCAGCCATTAGGCGATGATCGACGACGTAGAGGCAAGAAAAATGGTGGTCTTTGGTTTATATCGCCGATAAAGGAGAAAAAAAATTGCATTGAAGGAGACGATTGGTTGGTTTGAAACTTTCGGTATAGAGACGATATGGGTTGATTTTTTTACATTATATAACATGTAAAATATCGCATAATTCCAAAATATCGGCAATATCTTCGATATTTTTCCGATATTTTATAAAACGAAAACGATAATACGTGACATTTTATCGATCCATGTCCGGTTAATATTCTTAGTTTTTTAAAAACGATAAAACTTTACTTGTTAAGTTATTTAAAAATTATCTAAGGCGCATAAATAAATAAATAAAAACATTATCAAATACACTCTCTGTCAACTTGAAATTAATAACTCATCACTATGAACACACAAATTAATGTTCAATTTATCCAAACAACAAAATATAAAGTTAAAACAAGGGCAGTGTAGCGAAATAGCCAAAATGAAACTATGAAATTTGTTTTTAGCCTATGTTTCAAAACTTTTAGGAAAATATCCAACAGATTTATGTGGCGATAATTAAGGTCTGATTTACCTTTATTTATTAACAAATTCGTCACTTTCTCTCTCCTTTTTTTTTACACTTTTTTTTACATAAAAACTTCAAAAAATCATATCTATCTCATATGAACTCGAAATTGAGTGATTCCAAATCCTATGGATTCGTGACGCCGGGATCTTAAAAAATAGATTCATTGTGTTTGATGAAAAATCATGTTTAATACCATAGATGTAGAAAAATCATGTTACTACTTAAATATGGAATAAATAACTGGAAATTTTTGAAATTATCAAAAAAATAAATGGAAACGTAACTATGATGCATTAAACATAATTTTTCATCAAACACAATGAGTCTATTTTTGAAGATCTCGGCGCCACGAATTTGTAGGATCTGAAATCACTCAATTTCGAGTTCGTATGAGAAAGATACGAATTTTTGAAGTTTTGATGCAAAAAAAAATATTTGAAAAAAAAAATAAGAGAGAGAAAGTGACGAATTTTTTAATAAATAAGGGCAAATCAGACCTTAATTATTGCCACATAAACCATTTGGCTATATCCCTAAAAATTGTCAAACATAGGCTAAATCCAAAATCACACGTTTAAAGTGGGCTAGTTAATTACAAATCTCTTAAAACAATAACAAAACTCAACAAATCATCCAAGCAAATAATTTCCGACATCAACACTTATAAAAATAAAAACTCAACGGTCCGAAAACACATCTGAGTGAAAAAGGGGTCGTAGGGTGATATGTTAGCTAAGAAAATCCGTAAAATAACTTCGAAAAGACAATAACTTTTTTTTTTTGTATAATCAATCAACAACAAAAATTCAAAAAATTAATTCATTGGAAAAAATTAAACTATCATAGAGCCTCAATCCGGAGGTATATGAGCTCTGAAGAAATTTTATCTTGACAAGTGTGGCCGTCGGACGAACATATGACAAAGATTACAAGAGGTGTTGTGACGAACAACAAAAATAAGGACGAGCATGGAGGCATAGACAGAACCATAACGACGAGGAATTAAAAGATAGTGTCAAAGAAGAAAGATTAACACTTAAGAAAAAAATTCAAATATGTGAGAGAGTGAGTGACACGATACTTATGCGGAAAATGTAAAGGTCATGGAGGACTTTCCACGACGTTTTTTTTTTTTTTTTTTTTTTTGTGATTAGCCGTGGAATTTATGCCACAACCACGTAGCACTCGGTGGTTGGGCCATAAATTTGGATGCACAACACTTTGAATTTTTTTTTATTTGGCGCTCTTTTATTTATTTTTTTCCTATTTGATTGGAACATTTTTCAATATTTAAGTGTTAATCTTACATGAGTCGTTAAGAGTCTTGCATAGAATAGAAGCGTGTTTATAAACAGTTTATGGCTACTTGTTAAATATTAACGAAAATTTACATGCTTTGCTAGCTTATGTTTTAATTCGGTAATTAGCTAGAGAACCCATTTTTTCAGACATTCTTAGCGCTCTATAAATTTCAATTTACATCTTCAACGAAAAATTATTTTAAATTTGTAATAAATTATATGTATATTAGCAATATCACTACTTATTTCATATACAAACGTATTTACTAACTTTTAATAAAATATTTCATGAAACATGGTTGTTGAAAGTGCAATAAAATTATCTACAGGGCGTAAAAAAATGTTAAAAATTGAAAGTTGTGGATAAAAAAAGGTACTTAAGAATAAATGCAACCTTATATTAAATTAGTTTATAGATCCGGTCTTTCAAAAATGTTTTAAATGATGTGCGCCTCGTTTTTGTTGTTATTCTTTTAACTTAATTGAAAAAAAAAAATTGATCTGTTAGAAAATCAACATGAATGAAGCGACATGTACTCTATCTTGTGTAATAAATGGGATGATAAGATTGTTAATTATGTTTTCGTATTTTGGTGAGAGCAAGGAGAGATGGATGAAAGGGGGAGATTTCTCCTATAGTAGCATGTCTTTGTATTGCATGTATATTTTTAAGGACCATGAAATCAAAATTATTATGATATATGCTGAAACTAAAAATAAAATAAAATAAAAAGTTGCACTTTGTCTTAGTTGAGTTTGAAGATTGCTGAGTAGGTGCGGTGAATAGAAAGGACTCACGAGATACTTGGGAAATGCTGTGGAAAATTTATTCTCAAATATTAAATTAAATAAAAAGCACTGTTTTCTTCATTAATTTAATGGGTTGCATGGCAGCGATGGCATATATATTATCCTTATACGTACGGGACACCCCACACACCACACTTACAATGCACATTAATTACTGCCACCCAATATATATACATATACACATTTTTATAATTATACGAATTACGTTTCTTATAACAAGAAGAATATAGTTACATAGCTTAGCTAGATTGAAAGAAGGGGATAGGTATTGAATGTATATGATAGGATGTCTATAGGATTAAAATTCAAACTTTTTATTAATTACTAGTATTGCTTTAATAGTTTCTGGTCCCTCGAAGACTAAAGCCCTGGCTGTTAGATGAAAATAAAATTGAATACGTTATGTAAGCGATATATGTGAAGATTAGTATAACAATAAAGCTGAGAAAAAAGTTAATAATAATTAGAGCTACGTCACGGTTATATATATCACATGCAAAATGCAAGTAATATTCAAATCTTCAGAGCCATGCATGGATATGGGGAAAATTAAGAAGAGTTTGTTTCCTTATATCTCTGATCAATTTAATTATGCTTCCAAGCAAAGACGCGTTTGTCAAACTCACATGCATACAGTCGAATATTACCAGTCAAGGTTATTATGTTACTTTATAGTAGTTTTTCCATTCAATATTCAAATCTTACTCAAAAAAAGGAAAACCGTAATGAACATCCCATATATGGTGTCCTGTATATAAATACACAAGTAGTTTTTTTATGAGATAAAAAGGTAAACAAGTAAATTATAATAATAAAAGAAATATGTATATGTATATATATATATTTTTTTTTTGCTTCAAACTTCAAAGATATGATCAGGACCGTCCATTTGATTTTAAACGGCAGATGGAGCTTTGTTGGATTGAAGAGTACGGCGGGTTCTCTCTCTCTCTCTCCGCGTACTATTCATTCATTGGCTATCTCTCTCTTTTTTGCAGGTCAAGCTGTTACATTTTGGCTACAAACTGACACCAATTTGAGAGAGAAACCGAACAAAGTTGTTACAAAAAGGAAACAACGTACGTAATTATAACATCTCTTGCAGGGGTAAATTCGTCCCAGGGGTAGAATAGTAAAACACAGCGGGCAGAGCTGGGAAGAGCGAGAGAGCAATATACAGTAATAATAATGAGATGAGATAGAATTGAGAGAGAAACAAAGAAACACACACCGAAACCGAAACAGAATAGATAGACGAAAAGAGAGAGAGAGAGCGAGAGAGAGAAAAGAGAGTCGTACTGAAGTGAGTGAAACGAATCAAATTCAGCAGTTCGAGATGCTTCCGAGGGGCGTTTGGCTGGAAGGAGGCGATGAAGAGGCTTCCGCCGCCGCGGCGTGGAGTGCTCAGGCGAACCGGGAAGAAGAAATGGCGGGAATGGGAATGGGAATGGGAATGGGTATGGGTATGGGTATGGGTATGAATATGGGCATGGGTATGAATATGGGCATGGGCATGGGAATGGGAATGGGAATGGGAATGTCGTCATTCAAGTCGATGCTCGACGGAGAGTGGTTCATAAACCCTCCGCCGCCGCTTCCTCCGAACGATCTCGGCTTCTCGGCGGAGGTAGAGCACAGCCACAACCAGAACCAGAACAACCAGCAGAGTCTTCTGCTCCACCAGAACCAGCTTCCGATGGAGTTTCTGGCTCCGCCGCAGCTAGGGTTCCACTTCCCGGCGGCGGAGGAGGCGCTGGAGGCGCCGAAGCTGAGGCCGCTGGAGGTGTTCCCGCCGGTCGGAGCCGAGCCGACGCTGTTCCAGAAGAGGGCGGCGCTGAAGCGGAAGAAGGAGGAGGAGGAAGAAGAAGAGGATAACCAGGAAGAGAGCATGGACATGACTTACGACTCGGAGATGATGACGATGATGATGACGTCAGAGGACGGGAAAGGGAAAGGGAAGAAGAAAGGCCTCCCGGCGAAAAACCTCATGGCCGAGCGCCGCCGCCGGAAGAAGCTCAACGACCGCCTCTACATGCTCCGCTCCGTCGTCCCCAAAATCAGCAAGGTATATAAGTTAAACGCATTCGATTCAAAATTATTCACAGTAATTCATTATCGTAATTGAATGAATTTCGATGAACTATAGATGGACAGAGCGTCGATATTGGGGGACGCGATAGACTACCTGAAGGAGCTTCTGCAGAGGATCAACGACCTCCACAACGAGCTGGAGTCAACGCCGACGCCGTTGACTCCGACGGTGGCGGGGAGGATCAAGGAGGAGGTGTTTCCGGCGAAGAATCCGATCGGCGGCGGCGGAGGAGCTAGGGTTGAGGTTCGGGCGAGGGAAGGTCGGGCTGTGAACATCCACATGTTCTGCGGAAGAAGGCCTGGGCTGTTGGTTTCCACCATTAGAGCTCTGGACAGCCTCGGCCTCGATATCCAACAGGCCGTCATTAGCTGCTTCAATGGCTTCGCTCTAGACATTTTCCGAGCAGAGGTAATGATAATCAATTTAATCTTTCTTCTTCTTCTTCTTCGTTATCGTAATTTAATTTGTGGTTTCTCTCGCAGCAATGCCGGGAGGGACAAGAGGTGTTGCCGGAGCAGATCAAGGCTGTGCTTCTGGATTCCGCCGCCGCGTTTCATCCCATCATCTGAGTTCTGGATCATCTCGTTTCATCCTTTTAAAAAAAAAAAAAAAATGTAAAATCCTGTTTTTCTTTTGTTTGTCAAAACTTAATTAGACGTTGAAAAAGAAGTAGCTAATGTTAGTGGTATGTTTTAGCAGCTGAGAGAGATATGAAATGGATGGTGATTGATTTATGGGATTTTACATAGTTTTAGATTTTAATCTGGGCTGGCCCATGAAATGAATGGGCTGCTGTGCTGATTATGGTATGAGTTGGGATTAGGATTGTCTTAACTATAAATTAGTAAACGAGGTATGGATGTGATATCTCATATATTAATTATTGTATGTTCCTTGGTTTTAATTAGTCGTTGATTCTCATTGATTATTAGCGAATATTCATGGCTGGCGAAGGAAGCAAAAGCAAAATAAGAAACTGGTTTTTTTTTTTTTTTTTTTTTTTTTTTTTTTTTAATTATAAGAAAAGAAACTAGTGTTTAAAAGCAGAGCTAGTTGTGGTTTGTTTTGATAATTGAAAAAAATAAAACAAAATTTGAAATATGGATTTTGAAATGAAAAGAGCGTGGAGGTGTTGTTGAATTTTTTTATTTTTTACTTTCAAAAAAATAAAATTGTTTTATATATAAATGAAAGAAGGTGTTGTGGATTGGGTTTGTGTTTTACTCCTCACGATTCACCACGTTTGTAGAGCAGAGCATGGACCACTTCGATCTTTTAGCAAATGAATGAATGTTGTGCATTGCGTTTTCATAGTAAATATTTTATGCGAATATATATACATTAGTAGTAAATAATCACAGCTGATGAGAACCAGGATATCGGTGCTAAAGGAAGTTTAAACTAAGGATTCGAGGACTGTCAACACAGAGTAATCGAGTAGAGATAAGAATATCGAAGTAGTTGGTGGTTTATATATAAACATTAGTCGAACAAAGTTTGAATCATGACCACGAAAAGAAATAAAGCTTAGGCAATGAGGTTCACATACTTGAGGCCTTTAAAATCATGAGTCTATATTTAAAATTGTTCATATAGGATATTGTGGGACCTATTTTCTGTATTATTGGTATTATAATAAAAAATAAAAAATAAAACCATATTATAAAATGTGATACCGAAATTTTTGTCTCATAATTCCGAGAAATGGAAATGAACTGAAATCCCCATTTAGTACCAATTTTTAAGTTGTATTTTTTAATTAAAAATATAAGAATTTTTTTTATTGCATTTATGATTAAAGTAAAAGAAAAAAAAAATGAGAAATATGAGAATTCCGAAACCCCGAAATATGAAACTGAGAATTCTCGATACCATGAAAAATAGTTTCGAGATTTTTCGACACCATTATTTACGGTTTTGAGAATCTCATTTCCCGCAAAATATGGGACGGGACCAGAAAATCTCATTTTTCTATATCAACTTTATCTATATCATTGGCACCTTTACATTTTACTTATTTTTTCCCTCTATATACGTTATTTTATGAGAGAGACTACTTATAAATTTAATTTTATAAACCTGGTAATTACCGAAAGACTCATGATTAGACTTGTTGTTACTTGTTACCAACTTGGAAATTAGATTTTTATCACATTTTTAGACAAAAATATTCAAAGCTAATAAACCGGCTCAAATTTAATTCTCCGGTCATTCCAAACTTAATTAATGTCAAGTTTTGGTTTTTGATACATAAAAAATTATAATTTTCTTAAAAAATTAACTTTTTGTTTTTTTATTCATTTTGAATTCTATTATTGATTTAATTTTATTGAAATTAATTGTATTTCATCAGATGTAATCGGAATATATCGGATTTCATACAATGGTATTTAAAAGCAACAACAAAACTATATTTTTATGATGTTTTTTTTTGTATTCTTTTGCCTTTTTTTCTCTCTCTCTCTCTTATTAATTTATGCCTTTCTCGTATGCTTTTTGTGTTAAGATTAGGAATGACAATGTGTACGTGTCGGATCGGTTAAAAATAGAACTGGTACCCAAATTTGTTTACTAGTTTTTGAAGTGGATCGGATGCCATGTATTTATTTAAGATTATCTCGCGATAGATAGAGACGATCCATGTTCTCGTTGTGATTTCGAAGAATCTTTAGAGATCATGATCATTAGAATCTATCCCAAATAATCACGGCCTTCTTAAGGCCACTAGAGAAGCAATGTTAACGATATTAATGGCATACTTGAATCTCGAGTCTGCCTCTTATATCAGCACGTGTGTCTCGAGTGTTGATCCACATCAACATTATCTACTGTTGATTAGACTCGATTTTAAGTTCTAATTCTGCCTCCATATATCCATCTATGTAGAGAGTAAAGACGATTCAACTTAAATCCTCGTTGTACTCAACACACACACACACGCATATATATATATATATATATATATATATATATATATATATATATATATAGAGAGAGAGAGAGAGAGAGAGAGAGAGAGAGAGAGATTTCATATTCTAGACTTTAAAACTTTCAAAATATCTTAGCTGCACCTCTTATGTTCATAATATCTGAAGCTGGATTTTTCTATTTTTCGGACAAAAATTCCATTGAATGAAATTTAGACCATATTCAATTTTTTTTTTTTTTTTTTTTTCATTTTACTACTTATCTCTCACTATAAATATTGGATTCTCTAAAAAATTGTGGATTTCATGGATTAGAGTTCAAAAAAAGGGGTAGGTTCTCTTGTTTTACATTTCGAATCCGTTTAGATTAAGTTGGATTGATATTTTGACTTAGGTTAGATTTAATGTTAAATAGTCTTTAAATTTTCGGAACATTTAGACGGTTTGTGATGGTTAGAGATGAAATTTTTTCTTTTTTGCGACAGTTATGATAGAGAGGCTGTGACGATTTGAGATAGTTTGAGACAGTTTGAGATAGACCTTGCGACGGTTCGAGATAGTTTGAGATGCTCTGGGACTGATAAAGATGCTTTGTGACAGATAAAGATGCTTTGCGATGAATAGAGGTGCTTAAGATGATTTTTCTCAACGTCAATTGAAAAAAAAAAGAGTTGAATATGATCTTCAAACTTTATGCAATGATATTTTTGTTCGAAAAATAAATATAAACGTCCAATATCAGATAGTATGAACATAAAATGTTTAGCTAAAATATTTTGGAAGTTTTTGACTTTAGAAATGAAATTCTATATATATATGTATATATATATATATATATATATACATATATATATATATATATATATATATATATACAATGCTAACAATAATAGTAATGTGCATGCCACTCCTCCAATTTTGAGAAAGACCGAACCCAAAAAAATTCCAGACCTCAATTTAAAATCAACTAAACTACTTTTTGTTTTGTTTTGAATGACTTAACTATTTCTAGCATTATGTTTTTCCGAAGGAAAAAAAACAAAGTTAACCCATCCTCGCGATTGGCCAGTCAATACTGGCGACAGCAGTATATTCCACGGCCCATCAACGTGCCTGCTTCTGCTTGTTGACTAAATCCAATCACAGCCGTTGATTCTCAAAAACCTAAACTGAAGACATAATAATTAACAGCAATCTATTTCTTTTACGTGCGAAATCATAGAAAAATAATAGGGTGAGCGTGACACATATTTAACCGAGAGGTGGCGCAAAAAAAGGGTTATACTTATAATCAGAGAGAAGGCGGCGGCGATTCGAAGAGAACAGAGAGGGTGGTTATTCTCTTTTTAATCACTCTCCCTCTCTAGATTGCATTTTTTTCCCTTGCTCAGCTCAAGGTTGATTATTCTCTTTTTTTTGTTTGCTTGTTTCATTGTGTTTATTTATGAACAATACGACTCTGTGTTGATTTTTTGCATTTTGATCGTCGGTAATGCCAGGTTGAGCTGAGCTACGTTCCAATCGAGCCTCGTTATCTACACGGAACGACTTGTCAATTTGTCGAAAATCCAGATCCATTGATGGAGATTGCATTGCGATTCTGCGGTGGGGCCAAAACCCCCTCCCCTGTGCCCTCGCGATTCCACGGCCTCCGTTTCGCGAATTCGGTGTCGTGTAGCTCCGCCGTGTTCCGGTGCGCCGGAGAGAGAGTGTCGTTTTGCAGGCGGAGCAGAGTTTCGAGCGTTAGCTGCGAGGCGCGAGTAGCTGAGGTCGTACAGTTGGGGAATCCCAGCCTCGCCGACAAGGACAGACAGTTCTCGTGCGTTATGAAGTTCGGCGGGTCCTCCGTCGCGTCGGCGGAGAGGATGAGAGAGGTGGCGGAGCTCATCCTCAGTTTTCCGGAGGAGTGTCCGATTGTGGTTCTCTCTGCCATGGGCAAGACCACAAACAAGCTTCTAAACGTACATTTCCATTACCTTTCTCTTTGCTCTATTCTATTCTAAACTATGTAATTTTTATTTCTTTTTTGGGTTTCATTTTCCAGGCCGGAGAAAAAGCTGTGAGTTGCGGCGTCACTAACACCTCAAGCATTGACGAGCTGAGTTTCATCAAAGAACTCCATCTCAGGCAAGCAAAAAAAAAAAGAGTCAAATTTGAATCTTAGAAATGTTTAGTTGGCTCATTCTTTTACTCCGTCATCGGTGCAGGACCGTGGAAGAGCTTGATATAGACAAGTCTATCATCACACGTGAGTTTGCTTTGCATTTCCACTCTGTAATTTTTTCTCTCCAACTCATTGTCGTGAATTTTATGCGGAACCATGCTCGGCAGCGTTCCTCAATGAACTAGAGCAACTCCTGAAAGGAATTGCGATGATGAAAGAGCTCACTCTGCGGACCAAAGATTATCTGGTCTCGTTTGGAGAGTGCATGTCCACCAGGATCTTCGCAGCTTATCTGAGTAGGATTGGCGTTAAAGCTCGCCAAGTACGTTTTCGCTCAACTTTCCTCTTATTATCCGTTCACATTACAATCAGAAGTTGATCGGAATTTCGGGAATTCTTGTTTTGTGTTCACCCTAGTTTTCTAAATACTATAGGGTTGCCACTTTTCTTTGTAGACTGAGAGAGAGAGAATCATACTCAAAACTCCCGTTTTTTTATTTTTATTTTTATTTTTTTTTATTATTATTATTATAGTGAAAGTTCCCGCATTGAGAGTGAACTGGAATACATTTGTGTGTATAATTTTTTCTTCATTTTTTTTATTCTTCTCTGGTTTGGTCGGATTCGGGGCTCACATCGTAACACATATGGCCTTTTTTTTATGCTTGGTACGAATTTGAATAATTTAATTTTAAATGTTGCAGTACGATGCTTTTGAAATGGGGATTATAACAACAGATGATTTCACGAACGCGGAGATTATGGAAGCCACATACCCGGCAGTTGCAAAGAGATTGTACGGAGATTGGAACAGTGAGCCCGCAATTCCAATTGTCACGGGTTTCCTTGGTAAGGCATGGCGGTCGTGTGCGGTGACTACATTGGGTAGGGGTGGTAGCGATTTAACCGCCACAACCATCGGTAAAGCCTTGGGCTTGCGAGAAATTCAGGTAAATATATATCACTATAGATTTATCATACGAATTTCTAATCTCACTATGTTCCAAGTTCATTCACTTCAAACAATCGATTTACACAGGTGTGGAAGGATGTTGATGGTGTTTTAACTTGTGATCCCAACATATACCCACAAGCGAAACCAGTCCCTTTCTTGACTTTTGACGAGGCGGCTGAACTTGCATATTTTGGTGCCCAGGTATTCGCTAGTTTTTTTTTTTCTTTTTTTTTCTGCATTACGGTTATTGGCTGATGAGTCTTATATATAGTGGAGGCGATTGATTTTTGGTAAATGAATCGTGTTTCCAGGTCTTACATCCACAGTCGATGAGACCTGCAAGAGAGGGCGATATACCCGTCAGGGTTAAGAATTCGTATAACCCTAAAGCTCCCGGTACTCTCATCACCCGATCAAGAGACATGGCAAAGGCAGTACTGACGAGCATTGTTCTGAAGCGGAATGTGACAATGTTGGATATCGCCAGCACTCGTATGCTTGGCCAATTCGGTTTCCTTGCTAAAGTGAGAAATCGCCGGGGCCTTTAAATTTTTCTGTTTCACACCTCATGTGTCCTCTCCTAATTTTTTACGATACTGTACTTGACTCAGGTGTTTTCGATCTTCGAGGATTTGGGGATATCAGTGGACGTGGTAGCCACTAGTGAAGTGAGTATATCTTTGACGTTGGACCCTTCAAAGCTGTGGAGCAGAGAGCTAATTCAGCAGGCAAGCGTACGACCATCATGATCACTGCATTTGAGCATAATAGAGATCATTTGCTCTTTCAGATCGCTGAGTTTTATTGTTATAATGTGTGGCAGGAACTTGACCATGTCGTCGAAGAATTGGAGAAAATCGCGGTCGTGAATCTTCTTCAGCACCGGTCTATCATCTCTCTCATTGGAAACGTTCAGCGATCATCTTTGATACTAGAAAAGGTGCTGCGAGATATCAACAAAGTACAATCATCTCTCTTAATATATGTATTTGCTGTTGGTGTTTACACAAGTAGTTGTATTTTGTGACAGGCTTTTAATGTTCTTCGCACTAATGGAGTCAACGTTCAGATGATCTCTCAGGGGGCATCTAAGGTTTGCTGTTTTTTTTCTCTCTCGATAATTCAATAAAGCATTTGTTTTTATTTTCCTCTTGTTTCAACGAGGCTTGGGTGTCAAGTAAACGCATCAGTGAATGAGCTTGCTAACACTATATTTGTTTTGCAATTGGCTAGGTTAACATCTCGTTGATTGTGAATGACGACGAAGCAGAGAAGTGTGTTGTAGCTCTACACCATGCCTTCTTTGAGAGTAATAACTCTGAAATCGATTGTGGATCAGAGAATGGTTCCGCTTCATTGTCGCAAGGGCATTGAATTTTCCGTGGTCAGAGACATTAGGCCAAAATTTAGTTGAATAATAATAAATAATAGGAAAAAAAAAGGCATTAGTAAGTCGAAGTGAGACCTAGATAACGCAAGAGATTTTAATCTAGTTCATTAATCCTGGAACAGGAATTTCGTTCAATTTTTGGATTAAGTTATGTCTGTAGCGGTTTTGCCCATTGCTGTATTATCATATTTGTTTGATGATTTCTTACAGTAGGAATATTTATATGCCCCTCCAAAGAGGGATGCTGTACTTTATTGATGGGTTTTTTTTTTTTATGACGAGTTATGCAATTTTGATGCACATTCTATGTCCTTTCTTTTTCTTCTAATACATGTTTTTATTTTCTTAAATACAAACTTTTCTATTAAACCGTTATATTGAGTGCCTATTGATGTCTCAAGTTAAGTCATGTTTCCAGCTCTAATCAAGATTTTTAGTCGAACAAAATGCTGTGTTTCCAGCTCTAATAAAAAAAAAAATGTCACCTTTTGATTTGGTTGTACCTCTTTGTTAAAACGATAATATGAAATTTGGGAAAAGAAAACATATATATGTTTATAAGCCAAATCAATCCCTTTTTTGTGCCTTTTTTTTTAATCTAAAATTATATAAATGCAGGGCATTAATATATGAAAAACTGCGCAAAAATTTAAAGAGCAATTAATACCATTTTTTTTTCATGAAGATATGGGCCAAGGAATTACTGGAAAGGCCCATTTTAAGGCCCAGCAAAGTATGGGCCATAACGGCGACGACGAGTGATGTATAAATAAAATTCCCGGGTCAGGTATGGTGTTAGGGTTTTGCAGAGCAGAGTAGCCATGGCGTGCATGATCGATTTTCGACGTCTCGATGAAGGCTTCGGCGGCAAAACCTACAAACGCAAGAGACAAGCCCAGGCCGACGGCGAACAAGACGCCATGGATCTCGACGAGACGGTTGCTCCGACGGCGAAGCGTTCGGCGGTGGCATCGTCCGAGAATCCGGACAAACCGATCTTCGGAAGGCCGACTTACGACGGCGTGATCGCCGGCAAGGTCTCCGGTCGGAAGTGGAAGCAGGTCCGGACTCGGAGGACCTCGGCGACGCAGGTCCGGATGGGGAAGAGCGTGGAAGAGAGGAACAAAGAGAAGGAGTTGAAGAAGGCGTTCAGAGAGAGGAAAGAGGAGTTGAAGGAAGTGATCCGAAAGAACAAGACGGAGAAGAGGCTGTTGAGGGAAGCGAGAGAGAAGAAGAAGAAAGAGAACATCATGAAGTCTGGTACTAAGCTTCAGAAGGTCACGAATCCAAAGACCTTAGAGAAGATCAGAAAGTCGAAGAAGAGAACGCGTCTCATCAGTGTACCCAGCGACAAAAAGCCTAAGGACGCTGGTACTGTTGCGACTTGAGTTTTGTAATTTTTTTTTTGTTGGTTTTCTTTTTTATTGAATGAAATGGTTGTGAACAAGACTAGAGAAGGAATAGAATTGAAATCAGCGGAATGTTTTTTTGTATCAGTGAAATTCGTTGTGTAGAATGGTGGAATTACTGACCCACGCTCTCCTAATATCAATGCATTGAATCACTCGCCATAGTTTGCAGCTAAAATGCCAATGTTACATCGAGTCTGTTTTCACATTTTCAGTGCCTAAAAGAAACATACCAGCACAAAAGGTATAGGCATCATCGGTTCCATTAAATCATTTTTTGTTTCGCCGTGTGGGAATAACTCTACATAGCATGAAATTGGGGGAGATGAAATTGGTTTGGTCACTTGCCATGCTTTTTAGCTATAATGCCATAATTGACCAAGTTTATTATTAAGACAAGAAAAAAAAAAGGAACACCAGTTTCATTGATCATTCATGACATACAAAAGCCTAACATAAGAGGTTTTGTTACTGTGACATACTATATGAGATGTTAAATAGAAGCAGAGAGTGAGTTTGGGTTTGGGGTAAATTGGATGAGTAAAGTGCGGATCTCCATAGGCCCAAGTTCCACCACGAGCTCCGATGCCTCTATTCGTCCTCCTCTTACCACAGCTTCTTCTTCTCCTTCCACTTTCCATTTCAGCCTCTTCTTCTCCATTTCTCCTCTTTCTTGGTTCGCCGACAAACTCATTTCCCTCACTTTGCTTATCTAAACATCACGGATGATATGAGCCGGTTTGTGTAAAACCAAAACAGAAATCTCACTTTCAGCTTTTTACCTTCTTCTTTGGGAATAGCTTCTTTAGCTCCACACTCGCCAATTTTGAGTAATCCTTGTCCTCTCCGCTCTTTCCATATTCATTCCGATTCAACAACAGTAATCAATGTCACCAATTCTGTCTCTACGGAATACATATAAATATGCGGGTTATTAATACCTCGTATAAATGGGCCACTCGAAGAAGCACCTCTCCATTTTCAAGTTCCTGCACAAAAATTTCCGAATCTTCATATCCAACCCTGTGTTTTACTCCTAATCAACACGATATTGCAGCAAACATTATACCTGCAGAGTTATTACTGCAACATTCTCCGGTAGAGCATACGAAGGATCGATTCCTGAGAATGTTGTCACGCGAGAATTCATCCACTCATTTCCTTCCTGCCACAACCATTAATAATAAATCATCAGAATTCGCTCACCCAAACAAATACACACACACCTACGTGAAAACCATTCACCTGTTCTGCAAATGCCAGGAGTAGTGGAGAATAGATCTCTTGACCAGTTGTACGCCGCCACTTGGCACCTTCCCCGAGAGGATCGATTCTTACGTAAAATTTTCCTTGTATCTGAAACACAAGCCCGAAAAAATAAAGTTACTTAGAAGTCATTTATTTCGGGTGGGAGTGGGAGCAAGGAAGTAAGTACTGACAGTTAAGCCACTGCATTTGTCGTTTACACAAACTGTTTCATTCAAAACCTCACCAACTCCTCTCATGTCGTCATGGACTAATCTCCTGTGCAACAAAACGAGCTCGTGATTCAACTACTCTGCCAAAATAACCAACTATTATGAGCCCAAAACAAACCTATGGAGCATCAGCTCAATCTGACCGTCGATTAAGCTGCTTCCACCCACCGACCGATCAACCAAAACTGAAAGTTCCGAGCTTCCGTCTTGCACATATATCCCTAGATTAATCTGACAATGACGAATAACGGCCTCCATTATAAGCAAAGAAACCATAAATAAAGCAAAGATCATTCCTGAAAAAAAAAAGGCTCAGCAGGAATATCAAGATCAAGAGATGATATCTTACAGGATAGTAATTTCCAGAAATTGGTTGGTTTACTTGCAGTTCCCAGTCTGATCGAAAATCTCGAATCTGCAAATCATTTTGACAAATATTATACATGGAAGCTGAAACTAAACTGAGGAATAAATTAACAGCAAAAATAGAAATAAGATGGGAATATTCCATAATAGAGGAGAAACCAATTAACTAACTAATATATATGAAAGATGAGAAGCAATATATAGTACCCGTTTAATGAAGTCACGGCCATTGGAATCAGTGTAGAACGTTTTATTAGTCTTCATGGTGGTTGTAATTTGAGTTGTGATTTCTTTGCCAACACCATCGTCAATGGGGATAGGTCCAATCTAAAATGTGGACACAAGTTCTCTATATAAAATAGTATTGTAGAAAAAACTTGTGTTCGTAGCTACTCACTAATCTATGCACAATGAGCCCACTTACAGTAAACTCGACTTCCGCGTGTTCCTTTTCCTTGAATACTCTCGTAATCTAGTAATCCACATGGCATATAGTCATGGAAAAGTAGATGTAATATTTCCCAGGTGAGGGGAAAAAATCCACTACAAAAAATAAGATATACTTTGCGTATCTAAATCATCACACAACCTGAGATATCCATGGATTGATCTTCTCGTGTACTTCATCCAATATTGGACCCCGAACAATTCTCAAAATCACCTGGGTAGACGAACAGAACACTTGTTCATGAACTTTGAATTAACTTAATCTGGGAATAAATGTTCCCGGCTATGTACGAACAATGGGTGAAACAATAGATTAACAATATGTTTATTACCCGGCTTTCAGGTTTAATGGGAAACGTGTCATTTGGACGGAAGACATATGCCCCAGAAGCCTTCAACAGAGGGATACATAAAATAAAGAAATTAATGAAACTCAGCCACAGCCAACTTAAATAGTTCTGCAAGACAATGAGATATGGACTAAAAGATACACAATAGTTGACTACCTGAGGGTCTTTATCAGTCCCATCATTTCCACTGTAATAGCT
This sequence comes from Urtica dioica subsp. dioica, assembly GCF_054948205.1. Lineage (NCBI taxonomy): Eukaryota > Viridiplantae > Streptophyta > Magnoliopsida > Rosales > Urticaceae > Urtica > Urtica dioica. Next base: position 3,661,483 of record NC_142756.1, read on the forward strand.
GTAAGACTGCTTCGCAGATGCTTCAACCTTAACCAATGAGTACACGACGGTAAACAACCACCCTCTTGTATGCAAATATTAAATAAAAAATGTAGTGGGGTTTTGACCATCAATGATATGGCATACCAGAGTCCTTCTATTGACATAATGTGTGAGCTTTCTTTCGCGTTGAGAATAAATTAGCTTTAGACTTCCTTGCCCAACTTCTAGTTCGTTGTCCATATTTCCTTTTGGTGTGTAGATGGTGGAAATGACTGAACTAGGACCACCTTTATCTAAGGAAAAAAGAAAAGTGGACGAGTATTCACAGATGAAAGAGTAGAACAGGCACTTAATTATCACGCCATATAATTGGGAACACAGGTTAAACTCATGTAACATTCCAATAAACTAACCTGTCTTTTTTGCAGTTGAGACGATGTAAGTGCTGAAACCGATTGGTGGTACTGACACCGAAAACGCAAGCCAATATTTTATCGTATATCTTGGAGATTTTCCCAAATATGCTCTGGTGTAGTAATTCCTTATGCCTAATGTGGCGTTTGATATAGGAAGAAGCTGAGCTTCTACATTTTTTCCATCAGAATCTTGGACAATGACCCTGTCAGAGGAAACCTACAGAAGAAAACGAAGTTTCACTGAGCCAGACGAGTCAACCATGAATAAGCACATTTAACAGAATGCATAGCCTCCTAAAATTTTCAAGTTCACAACCAGTAATTTTAATGAAGTGTCCAACTCAAAAGGCGAGAACAAAAGAGAAAAGTACTTACAGGGATTCGTATAACTTCCTCTCTCTTCCAGCCAAGTGGATTGTAGACGACAACCACCTAAAAACATACGTGATATGGGATCGCATATAAAAGGCTCGATCATCACTTAATTCTCTATTTATTGGCTTGATAACACAGTTAGATGAAGCGACCTTACCAGACTTTTCCCATCAGACAAGGCAGCTTCTGATGGGGGACAGTAACTTATGTTCAGGAGAGGGCACTGCAAACGCCATGAACACAATAAATTACAGTTGGAAAGATCAACGAAAGAAATCTTGACTTGCCTGTTGTAACTCTGCAGCTTCAGAACTCGAACTTGATTGGGTCAAGTACGCTAGAGAAGAAGCCACTAGCTTTTCAGCCTAAAAACGATTCACGGGCAACACATTCAATTAACATGACCTGTGAACATTAGTTTGAAACAACATCATATGTCAAGATGGTTGTCGGAAAAAAAAAAAACACGGACCTCCTTGTAGCCTATTGAAAGTCGGAGTGCATAATCGGCAGCGACATGTGCTCTTTGAGTGCCACTAACTGCGTCGTGATGCTGAGCGATTCCCAAAGCGTCGGCTAGGGCATCAGTGTGCGGGCCCGAAGCCGACCTGCCTTTCAAAACTTCCAACTGCCTCGCTGCCTAATCAAAATCACAAAGAATCAAGAGATGTTTAGGAAGACAAATCACACAATATAAGCCTGAACATATGTGGGAAAAAAAAAATTGATATACCAGGTAGTAACCACTCAGGACTCTGACATAATGCTTAAGTCCCGGACGACTAGTGAAGTAGCCGGTCCAATACGCATTTGGATGATCTGCATACCTGAAAACAGAGCGTATATTAATACTTAAAAATGGGGAAATCATCGATAAGATCAAAGGTGAAAATCTCATTCACGGGAAGAAATCATCGGTCTTGAGAGGCCATTTCTCATTGGCTGCGTGTTTTGCATCAGTGTAGATAGATGGCGTTGAATATAATGCATTCACACGCCCATCCTATGAATCACAGAACAGGTCAAAGCAATTGATCTTCTCAATAGGATTTAATGCTGTGTGTGAATAATAGTTTTTAAGGGAATATATAAGACTACCTGGTTGACATAGTGGATGAACTTATCCATTTGTCTGAACCATGAATTTGCATATTGATAGCGGAAATCGGTCCCCATAGCCCACATAATGTGATTTGTCCTCGTCACGTTAGCCTTAAACCATAGACTGAAGTTACAACACAGCTTATAACAGATAATTCGTCTACAAAAATCTCACCTGTGCTAAAGCGGCAGCAACAAAGTCGTTGACACGCTCTTGAACGTTGTAGTCAAACAGAAGAATATCATCCTACAAGTAGAACCCGAACATAACATATGTCTATACAGGTTTTGTCGGAGCATTGTTGAGTGAGAGAGTAAGAGGGATTACCTGAATAGGCTGCGAAACATCATTTATTTCAAACGTGAAACCATCGGGAGGGTCATAATGCCTGGGGAAGATTCCGGTAAATATCTAAGAAGAAAGCGAGAAAATGGAATAATAAGCGATTGAAATCCGAGCGAAACCAAGTAAGGGATAACAACAGAAAAAAAAAAAAAAAAAAAAAAGGATGGACCTGGGACGAAGCACCAAGGGAACGAGAGCCTCTCCATATGACCTCGAGAGTCTTGTCTTGGAGTCGCTTTGCACGGTCTTGGTAATCGATTCGGGCGAAGAACAGGGAATCAAACCCCAGCTGCAATAAAGAGAGAGAAATGTGGTATGGGGTTATTGAGAGAGAGAGACACACACACACGGACATACCTCGGCCCCGAGAAGGTAGGCCTGCACGGCAGAGTGGCCAAAGGGGTCAATCTGCCAGCCAATTCGCGGAGTCTGAGAGAACTCGTTGATGATGAAGCGATGGCCGAGCGTGGTCTGGTCTATCAAGTCTATGTAATGAGGGGTCGCCTCGTCATGCATGCACATTCCTCCATTGCTATCCAAACAAACAAACAAACAATCAAAGATCAAATAAGAATAATCAAACAAATTCCAAACGGAGAAGCGTTATTACATGAACTCGAGGCGACCGGATTGGACGAGCTCCTTCACCTTCTCCTTCATGACCTTGCTCTGCTGCCTCCACCATCTCTGGAAAAAGGCCTTTCCAACAAAAACAAACACGCACACACACACAAAAAATTACATTTACAAACAAATACATACAGTAAAAATTTAAAAAAATAAAAATAAAAATAAAAATAAAGAGCTTACAATCTCAACGTAGATGAACTTTCGATTCTTGTCCTCCAACAATGCCGATATCACCGAGTCCAGTACGTTCTGAACACAAGCGCCCTGGAGAAACCAAATGTTGTGTTACATTTCAATTTTCCATCAAGATCAAGCAAGACAAGAAAAGTGAGAGAACAGAAGAGAAGAGTACTCGAATTGAATTGTTGGCTCCGACGTAGTACTGATCCACGGTCTTGAGCCACCCAACGTCGTCGTGTGAGTGTGGCACCAAATGCACGTTTATTTTTCCGGCCACCATCTTCGCCGCCGTGTCGTACTCTATGAACTCTGATTCCACTCCCCATACTAGAAACAATCCCAACCACAACATCATCGGAATCGCCGCCATTAAATTCGATATCATATATAATGACTTTGCCTCCAAAATTCACATATATTGTTCTCTTTGCTTAGCTTCCCTGCAAAGCGACAATCAGAGGTTAATAGGTTGACTCTCTCTCTCTCTCTCTCTCTACTGATGTGGATGAGTGATAATGACTTCCCGTTTATTTCTATATTTATTACATTACATCAATTGTTTATTTGATTAGGACATTCTCGAGAGAGAAGAGTAGGTTTTAAGCGAGCAGCAATAAAATAATCTTATATTGTGTGATTATCCAGTAAGGGTTAGCTTTATCCATTTATCTTTCACATTATTATATAAAATCTCTACGACAAAGCAAATATATCTTTCACATTATTATATAAAATCTATACGACAAAGCAAATATATCTTTCACATTATTTCTGTATATCGTATTAAAGTTGAATACGACATACACAAATAAAGGAATTATAGCCAAGTCCACCAGTAGTTGACGATGCTTCTTCTTCTCCATACTTTTTTTTATATGGGAGGGGTGTAGAAATCCTCACATTTAAAAACTTTCTAGGACTTCAGGCAAATTGAACAATTTGTTCTCATCTATTTATGTTTTTTATTTTTATTTTTTATTTGTTCATTATTGTAGAGAAGAGATAGTGAAGCAATAGAGAGAGAGAGAGAGAGAATATCTGTAACAGAATTCTGTTACTGAAAAACATGGATTTTGTGTTAGTCATCTTTCTTTAGGATAAAGATTCATATATTTACTACATAATATGTCAATGACTTGTGTGTATTTACTAGTGGGCGAGTTATACATGGCTTGTGGTCTAATTAAAAGGAAAAATGTGTGCATATAGACGTCAATGACTTATGTGTGATGTTGTTGAAAAGGAATATGATGTCTAGGTATTTTAGATGTTATTGTTTCTTTGTTAAAACGTGTATTTACTGTCGAAAATGTCAATTAAAAAGTTGTGACGGAGATAATTCCATGTATGTACTGCTGAATATGTCAAGTTATGAATTTGTTATATCTAATGAAATTGGAATATTAACGCGTATTTACTGCAAACAGGGTTAATTTGACTCAACCACGATGGCAAGAACAAAAATAACCGCCATAAGAAATAAGACGCTCACAATAATGTTGTCTACCGAAAACAGTTTGTAAATCATGTTGATTACATTCTGTATTTACACCACTTGACAATGGATTATGGTTTTCCAGCCATTGACGTTCAAAAAGCTTAACTGCAACATAACAGTAATAGTAAATATACGTAAATACAATAGTAATTCTATGAAAACCTGTGCAAAAATAGCCTAAAATTTCAACAAAAATAAAAATATAGACCTGATTCATTCAGAGTAAATAAGGAAGATCAATATAACGACTATTAAGGAAAATCAAACTAAAAAGTAAAGAAATAATCAAAACAGTAAATAAGGAATAAAAAATCAAATATATAAGGAAACAAAATAACAATGCACAGCCACATTAATTCAATTGCTACATATAAGAAAATAATTAAACAACTAAATCGTGTACACACATAAATTCGGCCAGTTCAAATTTAAAATTATAGAAAGCCTAAAAAATTCAAATTTCAAATATTTTCAGAATTCAAAACTCTAAAAGGACAGATTTCGGAATTGAAAAAACATCTAATTGGGTCACGTCATCCGAGTAGCTATTTACTTAATATTTACAAAACATTGGCTATTTAGCAAATCTCAACGTTTGAGTTGGCTATTTTGCTAATTTTTTGTTAATTTAAATCTTCGTTCCCTCAAATGCACCCAAACGCTTTATAATATACCTTGCTGAGCTAAATACAAAGACAAAATATTACCGAAATTCTTCTTCCCTCTATCATCACAGGAAAATATAAGCGTAAGGAAAAGACTCACTCCACTTTTTTTAGGTGAAGAAGAGAGCTGAGAAACGAGAAGGATGAATAAAAAAAATTTTAAAAAAAATGAACACATGGAATGTGATTCTTCCAGAATAATAATGAGAAAAGAGTTACTTTAAGAGAAACTTCGAAAAAAAAAAGTAACTCAGGTAATTTCCACAATTGGTTAAGGATGGGCTTGGCCCGTAAAGAAAATGGGCTTTGTGTGAAGTTGGACTGTAGAACAAATGACGTCATCCTAATTGTCGGTCTTGGTTACTTGCCCGCCCCGCAAAACACTGAAATTGGAGACAAACACAAACACCACTGCGAACAGAATCGCTTTCACCCCCAAAAGTGAAAGAAAGAAGGAAAAAAAAAAACCCTAATTGAGCTCTGCAATCATGGAAGATTCCTTCAACGTTCGCGTAGGTAAAATATTCGGCTCTCTGAGCTCTTCTTCTTCTTCAGCACCGGCTTCGTCATCTTCATCGTCTTCGTCGCTGAGCTCTATGTGGTGCCTCACCGACAGAGAAATCGAGCGCCAGAAATGGAACCGCGAGAAGCCCATCCCCGAACCTCACAAGGACCTCCTCGACGACGAATACGCCGATGGAGCAGAATACGCAGAGGAAGAAGAAGAAGAAGAAGACGAAGAAGAGGAAGCGGAAGAGTCGGAACCGAAAAACGAGGACTCAGACTGGGACATCAAAGCCTCTATCGGCCGAGATCGAACTCTTGATTTCGAGGTATGTATGGTATCAGTACAGCTGAAATTGAATTAAGAAATGGATTTTTTTTATTTTTTTTTTATTTTTTTTTGTTAGTGAGAGTTGTGAAATTGAATGTTGAAACTTGAAATACGCAGGAAGAGGAAGACGAGTTTGACAGGCTGGCAGTTGGGGAGGTGAAAGGAGACGAAGAACGAGTTTTCGCGAGAGCCGTGGAAGACGATTCAGTGGCGGAGAAAGAGGAGAACCCTAAATCCATTCTGAAGAGGAAGAACGACGACAAAAACCCCTCCTCCGATTCCAAGCCCGAGAAGCGCGTTCGATTCGACCCCGACACCCTCGACAACCATCACCAAAACGACACCCAGACCCAGTCCCAGACCCAGACCCAGCCGAAGCAGAGCGGAGCGGGCGTTCCCGACTATGTAATGAATCCGAGCAGATACACTCGCTATACATTGGATTCCTCGAGCGACATGAACGACGACGACCGCTCGAACAAACAAGCCTACGCAGATCTCTTGAACGCCCTGAAGAAGTCCAGCGAGGAACCGGTTGAGCCGGGCGAGAGGCCGGTCACGTTCATCCCGAGGAAGAAAAAGTGTAATCTGGACGATGATCCAGATGCCTCGATGGTCGATACCTGCACCGAGATGGTGCAACAGGTCGGGATCGGCCACGCACCCATCGCAGCAGCGGAGGCAGAAACGGGGGAAGCTTCGGCCATGGAAGAAGACCAGCAACTCGAAGCCGCGGTGGTGTCTCAGAAGCCGAAACCGGGTCGTCAATACCGCGTAAAAACAAGGCAGGAAGTGGAGGAGTGAGAGTTTATTGGTCCTTTTTAATGTAGTACCGGTTGTTTGTGTAATATGGATGCATTACAAGTATTTGTAGTTTTTTTTTTTTTTTTTTTTAACCTTCTGATAGACCCATTATTAATCATTTGTCAATTGTGTTCATTAAAAAGAAACACACAATTGAACAGTAATTTCCTCCCACAAATTAAACAATTAAAAAGGTTTGTTCGGGAGTGAAACCAGCACAGCTTAGTTGCCTATTTAGTTTGTTTAATACTAAGGTTTTAAACCATACCAGTAAATTCAAAATCTTGGTAAAAATCCACGAAGTAACCGGAATACGAGTGGTATACCAATACCAACGCATAAACTGGAAAACAAAGTGCCAAAATATGATATCTCGGTTATGTGATCTTGGAGAGAGACGAAACCCGAGTACAAGCTGAAACCATGTATTTTTTGAAGAAAACAACGAGAAATCCATGGTATACCAGCGAGTTCTCAAGTGGTTTTTTTAGCGCATCTGATGTCTACGTCTCACATGAGTGCATTAATTTTGTATTTAAGATTTTATAACGTCATTACTCTACAAAATCAGTCTCTGCAAAGAGAAAGATGAGACCAATATGTATTTCGATCGATTTCTAATCCATACACTAATAAAGTCATTACTCTATAAAACAAGACTCCGTAAAGAGAGACGACACCAATTGATTTCCGATCCATTAACCACCAGTAACGTAAATACTGTTTATAAAACCAGAATCCGTAAAGAGAAAGATGACTCAAATGCACCTTCTATACCAAAAGAGGATCAAAATGCTGTAGTGCTAATAAGATAAGAGGGGCTAGCTTAGTTGTTAAAAGCATCCTACTCCAAAACAAGATTACATTCGAGTCACCGTAAAAGCAAAAAACCGTAAAAAAAAAAGCAGCATGGGACCCAATCAATGGAAATCACATATTTAAGACCTACTTTTCATCCCCCCCCCCCCCCCCCCCCCCAAAAAAAAAAAAAAAAAAAAAAAAATTGTTAGTAAGAGTGAAGTCAGAAGAGGCGTTTCCTGCAGTCGGCAGCGCCACAGTAACAGAACATCTTTTTGATGGAGCCGTCGGGGGCCAAGACACTGTCGAGAGCGTAGCCGTAGTCGTAAGTGAGCTCTTCCAAGGGACGGATGTTGTCGGCGGCAAAGAGCATGACTCGAGCGAGCTTCATCTCCGAGTGGCTGCTCAACACGCACTGCACAAACAAGTTGGGCCCGCAGCTGTGGTTTATGAACCGTGCTATGTTCCCGCTGCTCCCCGCATCAATGCAATATTCCGCTGCGCTCTCGCAATTCTCAGAACTCGTTCCTTCCCCTTTCGACCTCCGCTGTTACCCAATTAATTTAACCCCAAAAAAAAAAGTGTTAGATAATTGCTCAAGCAAGTAACTAAACCACCAAAATTTGGAGACTTGCTAAATAACCCACAACTTTTTGCAATTTTAAAGTAAATAACCACTATGGTGACGTGGCATTGTTTGAACGTTTTTAGCTTTCCATTTATGTCTTTTGAGTCTAATGGTTTACTTACAATTATTAACGTCTTTTTAGTTTTGTTCATAAAATCTCGTGGCTATTTACTAAAAATTTAAAGAAGGTTGGTTATATGACAAAACTTGAATTTTCGTATATATATATATATATATATATATATATATATATATATATATATATATATATATATATATATATATATATATAGTGTCCAGGTTAAACACGACTAAAATCCATGACTTTAATATTATCGATCGTGAGACTAACCTACTAGCCCTTATTGTTGCGACCAAAGAAAATCGCAAACTAATAAGGTCCCAAGAATCGCCCTTACTACTGGACCAACACGTTGGGTTTTTTTTTTTTTTTTTATAACCGTGGTGTCCGGGTTAGACCCGACTAATATCCACGAGGCCCTGGCATTATCAATCGGGAGACTACCCCAGTGGCCCCAATTGTTGCATCCAAGGAGAATCGAACCGGGGATGTGCAAGATCCCAAGAATCGCCCTTACCACTAGACCAACCCCTTGGGGTTATTATTGCAATAATTTTTTTTAAACCGTGGTGTCTGGGCTAGATCCGACCAAAATTCACAGGGCACTGGCATTATTAACCGGGGAATATTAAGTTCCCGAGAATAACCCTTACCACTGGACCAACACCTTGGGGGCTGTTTGGTAACATTTTTGTTTTTTGTTTTTCAAAATACAAATTCTGTTTTGTTTTGTTTTCTAATTTTTTAAAAATAAAAGCATGTTTGGTAATTGCGTTTTTGTTTTTTGTTTTTAAAACGAAAAAACAAAAACATGTTTGGTAATCACATTTTTATTTTTTTAAATAAAAAATAAAAAACATGTTTGGTTTAAATAAAAGACTAGACCTGACGAGACTTGCAGTAGTCAAAGTCAGTCCAGGAATCCTCGTCAAAGACCTTCCTTTGAGGCCACGAAGGATTCGGAACCATAGCCGAGATCGACGACGTGATCACCACGCGCTTCACGCCCGCGTCTCTGGCGGTGCGCAGGACGTTGATGGTGCCGTCGACCGCCGGCGAGAGCAGCTCGGCCTGCGGGTCCCGCGGGGCTTCGAGCGTGCAGGGGGACGCCACGTGGAAGACGCCTCGGCAGCCTCGGACGGCGTCGGCGTCGAGGAGATCGGCGGAGAAGATGCGGCGTCGGCGTCGAGGAGATCGGCGGAGAAGAGAAGAAGAATCTCGAGAGTTTGTTTTTAAAAATTTTGAAAACAAGTTTTTTTTATTCTCCAGTTTTTGTTTTATTCTCTCCCCTATTTTTTAAACAAAAAACAAAAATGACTTTATCAAACACGTTTTTTTTTTCTTAAGGTCACTTTTTTATTTTTAAAAACAAAAAACAAAAAATAAAAACGTTACCAAACAGTCCCTTAGAGTCAATTTTCTAATATTAATAAGTAAGAAAGTATACCTCTCTTCCGCCCAAACCGTTCATTGTCTGCAAACAATCGATGTCAAAGATATAGTCGTTGCCGGAAATGCTGTCTGCATCTTCGGTTCTCCTGACAACACCCGTGTACTCACAGATTGGAGCACCAGAAGGAATGAAGTCCCACGACCGAACGCCCCACCCTTTATTAGCCGTGCGGAACACCTGAGACCAATCACCATTTATTATTAACTTAGCTCTACAATGCATGAAATCTTGGCTGGATATTAATATATATACACACACATATACATACATATATATATACATATATATATATATATATATATATATATATATACCTCGAATTTAAACTTGAGTCCCTGCTGAGAAACACGGTTGACGCACTCCGGTCCACAGCCACACTCAGGACCGCATTCATAGACCACATCCTTCGCTTCTATCAATCTGTTGTAACATCATACGAAGAAGGACGAAAAAGATATCATATTTACGGATCAAGAATACAAAGAGAAGATGAACAATCACGGGAAATGGTTAGAGAGTGGTCCCCACCTCCCTCCATCACGCTGCACATATGGGAAGCTGCCGCCGTTGAGCTTAGCACACGAACAGCTTCTCGAAGTTCCGCAGCTTCCTTTGCAATCGCATCCCGACGAATTCGATGGAAGCTTCACATTCTTCGCGAGCTTTAGAGACTTGTGATAGGTAAAACCTGAAATCATCACATGCGGATACGATATTATAACTTTATAAAGCTTGAAAAGAAATGACGTTGTTTCTTTCACTTGAATAACATGCCCATTTTGCGGGGTCAACTTGCCAGTTGGTGGAACAGGTGGTTTGTCCACCGAATTTGTGGCTGGAATAGGAATTCTCTCTTGACCACCGCTGATGTCCTCGCATATCAACCTAAGCCATTTGGGTCGATTCAATCACAGCATTAGAGTTTGCAACGAGTTAAATATTTTCTATATTTAATTATCAACAAATTGGCAGTATGTACCACTCTATATCTCCAACCGACTGAGGAACGCGTCCGTTAATAAATTTAACCTGCCATTGAAGATACCTTGTAAATAAAGAGATTAAAAAAAAAACAGTTTCCATATGCGATCTTGATCTGATTAGCAGTACAACATTTGAAATTTACAAATAATTGAAAGTGAATGTATATTTTGTACTTTACTGAATGTTTTAATGCAAGGAAAAAAAATGAAGAAGCCTAATTCGAAACAAATGATCTATGATTCTCATTATACACATGGACTACTACGTTGTCCATGCTGAAATGATACTTTCTACAGAGCTCCAAACCCAATGAAAACGTACTGCTATAGATTTCATATATTACCTGGTCAGTGGTTAACATTGGCTGCCCTTCCAACCGCTTAAGGCCGTACTTGAAGACAGTAAATCCAGAAATACCCTTATCTGCCCAATACCGAACAACCTACAAAACACAATTCAAAGTAATTTTTAAAAGCACCGTCACTTTTTAAAGTCATTTTACTTGAAACGCAGCGGGTTTACCTTGTACAAGCCATCATAAGTGTACAGTTTACCAGTGTAACTGTGTTTACAAGTATGGCCACGAACCACTCTAATTGGCACACCCTGCTCCACCGCATTCTAAAATCGTTTATAAAATGTCAGTTCATATTGTTAAGTGGAAAGGTCCATTCACACAATTTGAATTTGGCCCGGCCCACGCGAAGCGTGAGGGGGATTGTTACTCGGCCTGGTCACGCTATGCGTGAGGTTGAAGTGGGATAATCCCACATTGATTGTGTGTGTGAAAATGGACGTATTTATATATCGGTTGGACTTCTCCACTTAACACCAATTGGCTTTGAATTGGACTTTAACACATATAACCCAACATAACTACTACGTGAATCATTACTCATTTATTCGAGTCTACTACACAAACCTTTAGTGCCAAGTTTCCGCTTCTCATGACTTGATCTGCCTTTTGACGCTTATCTCCATTCAAATTATGGCCTCCTTGACCCGTATACACAACGTCGTTGGCATTGTCCAAGTCATCCTCATACATCCCCGACAAGACAATGGCAACAGCAAGTGGGAATGTGTAGCTTTTGTACTCCTGCGAATTAAACACAATTTTTCTCAAATAAAATAATTGCATCTTGGGGTTGGTCTAGTGGTAAGGACGATTCTTGGGATCTTGCACATCCCCGGTTCGATTCCCCCTGGATGCAACAATTGGGGCCACTGGGGTAGTCTCCCGGTCGATAATGCCAGGGCCTCGTGGATATTAGTCGGGTCTAACCCGGACACCACGGTTATAAAAAAAAAAAAAAAAAAAAAAAAAAAAAAATTGCATCTTCATTTCATGGAAAAAAAAAAAAAAAAAAAGTGGATTCATTACCCCCTTGCTGTAGGCCTGTCCCATGTAATCGATCCCGTTAAGCCAATGGCTGTGGAAACCGACAGCAACCATTTCAGCTCGCGAATAGAATTGATGACCAACTTCAATACCTGCCACAGAACGGGAAACACTCTAACTCAGCACCAACTAAAGTAGGGTTTCAATGAAACAAAGGGACCAACCGGGGATAGTTCCGATTCTTTTAGAGGGATACAAGATCTCATTGTTCTCCATCATCTGTGACAAAAAGAGAGAGATGCAATGATCATATAAATGGTTGCAGAGTGTAATAATAATAATAATAATAATAATAGGTGGGTTTCGAGATGGCAATTTTACACATCTATCCACGTACCCGCAAGATCATATCCGCCAGGGTAGGATCTTCACCGAATAAATGAGTAATGAGTAGGGTACGGGTATTACCCATTAAAAATTATATAAGTATGGGTAGGGTATGGTTTTTAAGTACCTTATTTTTAAGCAAATTTTAGTGTACGTATTTATTGATTTAAATATTTTTTAGATTTTTTTATTGAACTATTTTTTGAAGGCAGCTTTGCTGCAGTGGGAATTGAACCCACGACCTCCACACAGGAGGTGGTGTGGAATTACCACTAAGCTGTCCTAAGTACCACATTGAACTATTATATTAGATTTGTTTATTTTTTATTAATAAATCTAATATAATAATGGGTAAAAAAGTACCCATAGGTTATTCTGTACTCTCAAGGGATTTACCCAGATCCATATCCATTAAAAATAATTGAGTATGAGTAGAGTATGATTAAAAAAAAAAAAAAAATTCATGAGTAAGGTATTGTTTTCCATGACCCAACCCAGACCCTACTCATTGTCATCCCTAGGTGAGTTTGGTGAGAGACTTGCCTTGCTGACCGTCTTCAGATCGGGCCTTTTGGCTTTGTTCTTGGTCACCTCCGTCGAGGCATCATCGTTCTTCCCTTTCTTATTTTTCTTCTTCTGCTTCTTCGTCTGCTTCTTTCCCTGCGAACCTCAAACACACGCCGGTGAGAATAGCATTAGAATAGAGACTTGTCATAAACTGTGTAGTATCATCATTTCTTTTCGAAACTAGTTGGCAATGAGAGGAGTAACCATGACCTTAAAAAACTCTTATTAGTTCACTTGTACTTTCTACGGGTTATTCTTAACATGTTCGCTCAAAATTGAGGCTTTTTGCTTTCGTCTATCTTGGACCGAATCCCAACGATTGAACTGTAGTACTCTTGATACCTTGTGAAATATCATGTTGCTTAACCTGTTATTTATTTATTTTTAATTTCAGTTTCAGTATGTTCTTTAAACGACACTATTATATGTAACAATCAACCACGTTTGAGATTCTAATGGAAACAAACAAATCAACCTTAGAAACTGCTTTGGGTTCAGGCACGACTTTCTTGCACCTCTCTTCTTCTTCCTGCAGGAAACAACGAGACACAAATATTCAGATGTGCTATCCGATAACACAAACAAGAACACTCAACATTTTTTGGGGGATTTTTAGAAAAGTACCTGTACGAAATGGAGGTAGTGTTTGTTGAAGCGCCTCAAAGTGTCTTTGATCTTGGCCTCGTCGCTCTTCTCGACAATGTCGAGTTTGAGTTTCTTCAATGGCTGATCGTCTTCCTTGTCGTCAAGCAATCCCACTCGCCGGCGAACCAGAAGCTCTTTTTCGGCTCTGTTTTTCGTCTTCAAGGTCCGAGCCATCCGACCGCTCGTTCTTCGCCTTGACGCCGGCTCCACCGCCGTTGACTGCTCCACCATTTCCGTACGATCGGAGGAAAAGTGAAACCCAAAAGAAACTCGTCTTTTGAGCTCCTCAGTCTGAGCGACTAGAAAAAGAAAATGAGAGAAATGGGTTTTGCTTTTTTGGTTCATCAGTTGAAGTTGAACATTTAGAGTTAATTGCGGCAAAAATACTTAAAGTTTTCGTAAATCAGTACTTATATACCTAAAGTTTATTTTCAGTGGCAAAAGTACTTGACGTTATCATTTTGTAGTTCCGTTAGTACTTCGGACGTGAACTTTAAACGGTTATACACGTGTAGCGATATGATTTAATTTGAAATTTTACACGGTTTTTTTACTTTGAATAAATGTTTAAAGAGTATATGAAATACCCAATTTTATCATTTCCTTCTATTCTTCTTCTCTTCTTCTTCAGTGGATACGAAATCCACGAGCTTGGGAATCAAGTTCACGATGGCAAATGAAAACTCGTCTTCCTCGTATGGGAATCAAGTTAGATTGCGAGGCTCGTCTTCATCGTATGAGAATCAAGTTCGATTCCGAGGCTCGTCTTCAGCAGCCCCATCGAACACGAGCTCGTCTTCGCCGGAAGGGATGTGCTTTTGTGACGTGTCTTGGGTAGAAAGGACGGCATGGACAGATTTGAATCCTGGGAGGAGATTCAGAAGCTGCTATAAGGGAATGGTAAGGTCAAATTTCTTATCTTTTCACGTTTTATTTGGTTTGGTGGTTTATTGCGGAAATCGGTGGTTTTGTTCTTCAGGCAAATGGAGGCTGTGATTTCTTTATGTGGATTGACCCAGAGATGTGCAGAAGAGCTAAGCAAGTGATTCCAGGTCTTCTTAGAAGAATTAATCGACTGCAAATGGAGATTGAGGAACTCAAAAAAGTTATTGAGCAAATGGAGGTTGGAGAAGTCAGAAAAATTGATGAGAAAATGAGAGTATTTAGTTCAAACAATGAAGACCTGAGAAGAAGCAACAAAATTGGGAGATGTGGATTGTTTGTATTATTGTTTGTGCTATGTTTGTTAGTGTTTTCACTGGGTTTGATCTGTTCGTAGACTTGAGAAGAAGATGTAGGTTGTAATTGTTTTCAGAGTACTCTTGTTTTCACTGTGTTTGTTCTGTTTGTGATATGTAGGTTGTTCAAGTTTTTCTGTTTGTGCAAGTTGTAACTGGAAGATGTACTTGTTTATGTATTGAACTGCAAGTTGTTCTGTTTGTGGAATTTGTTCTGTTTGTTAGTTGTTCAACTTAAAAATACACAACTAAACAGACCAAAAATAACACAATATTCTTTCATATTCATTGTTTCAAAAGGAGTACATAATACAGGCCTGGACATAATACACCCACATGTTCCAAAAGGAGTACAGACCTGGACATAATACACCCACATGTTCCAAAAATAGAAGTCTTAAAACATATTAAGCTGATTAAACTAAAAAATAAATTAATTTGTTGTTAAAGTAGATGCACTTGGCTGAGATGCACTTGGCTGAGTTTGTCTCAATTGTTGTTTCTTCCTTCGTTCAGCTCGCTTGATTGTCTCTGGTGTAGGGTTAGCACTGACTGGTCGGCCTCTTTTTTTTGTTGTTCCCGTCTGCAATATTTAAACAAATTTAGTTACAACTACTGTAAAAGAATAAGACTTAAAAATACAACAAATGTACCTGTTGTGCAACTGGATTAGGACATGTACGTTTTGAATGTCCTGTTTGCCTACATTTGCTACAATGATTCACTTGGCCCTTTCTTGAATGTTTTGCTGCATGATCAGGATTCGGAAACCCAGGAGGTGGCTCGTCGTTGGACTTGTTTCTCTTTTTCTTCGGTCTTCCAGGAAGTCTATGATCAGGTGGTGGAAGGATCGGGTTTAGGCCAACCTCTGGCCATTTATCAGGACTTGTCATAGGCTCGATAACACCGTTGTACGCTGCAATGAACGCCTCTTTTTTGTACCAGTCGTCGATGAACTCAAATTCATCAAGGTTTGATGTCCATATGCACGACAAGGCATGTGGACAGGGTATGCCTTGTAATTGAAATCCCCTGCAAGTGCATACCCTTGCTCTTAAGTCAACCACAAATGTTTCCCTCCCATTAAAAGTCACTTGGAATTTGCCATTTCCAGCAAAACTTGGTTGACAGTACCTGAAAGCATATACCATTTAGATTGAAACCATTTAAACTGAGAGCATAAAAACTCTAGATTACTACGTCAGTAATTATTACAAGTTTCATTATTCCATTAAAAACTCCATTATATAAGCAAAGAAAATCAAACAATTCAGCGAATCAGACTGATGCTACTACAAAGAAGAAGAAAAAAATGTCTACAAGCACATTTTACAAATTTTAAAAAGGAATTTAAACTGAAACAATTTAAACTGAAACCATTTAAACTGAGAGCATAAAAACTCTAGATTACTACGTCAGTAATTATTACAAGTTTCATTATTCCATTAAAACCTCCATTATATAAGCAAAGAAAATCAAACAATTCAGCGAATCAGACTGATGCTACTACAAAGAAGAAGAAAAAAATGTCTACAAGCACATTTTACAAATTTTAAAAAGGAATTTAAACTGAAACAATTTAAACTGAAACCATTTAAACTGAGAGCATAAAAACTCTAGATTACTACGTCAGTAATTATTACAAGTTTCATTATTCCATTAAAACCTCCATTATATAAGCAAAGAAAATCAAACAATTCAGCGAATCAGACTGATGCTACTACAAAGAAGAAGAAAAAAATGTCTACAAGCACATTTTACAAATTTTAAAAAGGAATTTAAACTGAAACAATTTAAACTGAAACCATTTAAACTGAGAGCATAAAAACTCTAGATTACTACGTCAGTAATTATTACAAGTTTCATTATTCCATTAAAACCTCCATTATATAAGCAAAGAAAATCAAACAATTCAGCGAATCAGACTGATGCTACTACAAAGAAGAAGAAAAAAAATGTCTACAAGCACATTTTACAAATTTTAAAAAGGAATTTAAACTGAAACAATTTAAACTGAAACCATTTAAACTGAAAGCATAAAATAAACCATTTCCATAAAAAATATACCTGGCTGTCTTCTTAAGAATCTCTATGAAGACCAATATTCGCTTACCAACGGGACGCTGCCATTTCTCAACCTCAGCCCTTTTGTTTGCAAACCGACACATGAGCCAAAATCGTACCCTTTCCAGCAATGTGACAATAGGCTTGTCCCGGGCAGGTATGATCGCCGCGTTGAAGGTCTCACACAAGTTGTTGATTAACATATCACATTTGACCGCCTCTCTGAAATGTGATTTTGTCCACTCCGTTGGATCTTTTTTCAACAGCCATGCGTGTGCTTTCTCATCCTCTGCTTTCAGCTCATTCATTCTCCGATTAAAGTCTTCACGTGTCGTGGCTCGTGCACATGCCCATAACATCTGTTTGAGTTGTAGACCTGCGTGTTCCTTTTTGAAGTTGGCGTGCAAATGCCTCACACAAAACCTTATCTCTGCTCCAGGATAAACATCAGACAATGCCTTCTCCAAGCCCTTTTGTCTGTCGCTTATCATCGTGAATCTACTTGGATTCTGAATGTCTAAATCCTCACTCAAAAGCTGCAAAAACCAAGTCCAGCTAGAAGTGTTTTCCTTCTCCACCACAGCAAAAGCCACAGGATATTGTGAATTATTAGGATCGATACCAATAGCGGCAAGCAACATTCCCTTGCAATACCCTTTCAGAAAACAACCATCGAACCCTAACAAGGGCCTACATCCCTTGTTGAACCCATCTTTACATGCTTTTAAGCAAATGTAAACTCTTTCAAACACTCTTTTTCCATTAATCATAGTTGTTTTTAAGAGAGCTGTTGTACCTGGGTTTGTCATTATGAGTTGCTTACAATAATCATCCAGAATTGCATATTGGTCCTTCACTGAGCCTTCTAATATATCTCTAGCTTTTTTCTTAGCACCGTAGAATACATCCCTCGACACGTTGCAGAATTTGGAACTAGCCGCCATCTCTTTGAACCATTTATAATCCATGCTAGGATTAAGACGAAATTGTTCTAGAAAATGAGTCGCTAACCAAGTACTTGTGACTAGTTTGTTGTCAAACACTATGCCACACTCATGCTTGTCTAGCAGCGTATTCACCCTAACTGACTTGTTCTCCTGAACCTTTGCATACAAAATCCATTTACAACCCTTTGCTTTACATTTAGCTCGTAATCTGGTCGAGTCGTTGACCACGTACTTGAACTCCCTATCAACTTTTATGAATACTTCTTTCAATACACGTCTCAGATCAACAATAGTAGGAAATTCCATACCCAATTTGAACTTGAAATCGTCCAGGCTTGAACGTGGGTTGAATTCCCTCCTACTCCTCCTCGTCGTCTGTTCTCCATCGTCACTGCACAGGCTATCGAGGTCGCTGCCTGATCTCACCCCTTCAGAATCGCCATCACCAAGGTCTACATTATTCACGATTGAACGCCAATCCCATTTTTGGGTGTTCAGAACATCTTCTTCTTCATTCAATTCATCATCAGCGTACGCTTCTTCTCGAAGACAAAACTGTTCGTCATCGCCGTCACCGTCGCTCCCTTGTTGATGTTCTGACATCTTCTTCTTCAATCGATTAGGGCTTGTGGTTTTTGATTTCTGGTGCTAATTTCTGGACTTATGGTTTTTATTGGAGTTCTGATGTTTTTGTGGCTTGTGGTTTTCATCTTCTTTTACGTTTTTGAGTTCTGATATACTTTTTTTTTATTTAAAATATATAAATAATAAAAAAATAATAATTATATTCAACATATATTAAAAGCTTTTAATCTTGACCATTGCATTTTAAGTTCACGTCCGAAGTACTAACGGAACTACAAAATGATAACGTCAAGTACTTTTGCCACTGAAAATAAACTTTAGGTATATAAGTACTGATTTACGAAAACTTTAAGTATTTTTGCCGCAATTAACTCTTTTATTTTAATATATTACTATTTTCGATTTTTTTTTTATGTCTTGAAATACAAATACTATTTGTTTATTTCTGTAATTTTTAGTTCCGAATTCCCGCCTTGCTTTTCCCTTCCCTCCACCATGAATTAGAGGGATAAAAGTAGGACTCCTTTCTCTATAAATTTGGGAAAAAAAAAAAAAAAAAATTGAAATATTTAGGATGATTGGAAATACTTGATAAATTTTAATATTACAAGACTATCATAAACACTACCTGGTTAATCGATAAAAATTATTTTTCAATTAATGTAGGCTTCTTCCGTTTCTTTAATTTTTATTTATTAAGAAAAACTTAGTAGTTTTTAATTTCTGAAAATTTGAGTTCAATATAATCGATGATATGGTTTATGATGTAAAAACTGAATTATTAAAAAAAAATCTAATTTTTGTTAATTGCACGAAATATTTGTCATTAAATTTGCACTTGTTTTTTTTTTATGGATTTTAGTTATTAATTTTAATAATAAATAGATAGTTATAATTGGACCTCTATATACCATGTACAAAATCTTTCTCCTCTTTTCCTAGATTTACTTTCTCTCTCCTCTTCTTTTGTCTCTATAACAAATATGGGTGGATGAATTATTCAATGAAAGATAAAGGAAATAAAAGTTTTGGATTATAGATTGTTAAAAAAAACTGATTGATATAATGTAAGAAAATATTATAATTCATTTCTTTGTTGTTTGGTATAGAAAAATAAAGATTATATGTGTAATTTACTCGATTTGTTTCTTTCCGTCTAGGGGTGAAATTGGTTCGGTTTTGGACAAATTTAAAAACCGAAACCGAATTTTCGGTTTCGAAATTTTTGGACCAATGACCGAACCGAATTGGTCCAAAACCGAAAATTCGGTTAACCGGTTCTGTAAAACCAATAACCAGTTTTATAACCGTTTTAAAAATGGTTAACAAGTTCTGAAACCGGTTAACCAAAAAAATCGATTAACCGATTTCATAATTGGTTTAAATCTCTTAAAAATCAACAAATTCAGTTATCCGATTCAAATCGGTTATCCAGTTTTAAAACTGGTTATCCGGTTTCAAAACTGGTTATCCATTTTAAAATTAAAAAAAAAACGGTTAAATAATCGATAACTGAATTTTTGGATACTCAAAACCGATAACCGAACCGGTTCTTAAATTCGGTTTCGGTTAACCGAACCGAATTTTCGGTTTGATGACATGGCACCAAATTTCGGTTCCGGATCGGTTCGGTTATCGATTTTACCAATTTTCGATCAATTTTTGTACACCTCTATTTTCATCCTTTCAAATCCATCTAAATTACGAAGGATGGATTTTGGTGGGATCCACAAAAAAATTAAAAATCAATCCCTCATAATCCTTTCTTATTGTTTTTCATCCTCTCTATCAAACAAGATTTATTTTTGTGACTTGTGTATCAAGAATAGTAGATTTCGTGATAATTTCATACACATCAATCACGACATCAACGAGTTTGTGACCAAAGTGTCACGAAATCAATCAGTTCATGTCACATATGTTATGTAATTGACTTATATATTCATTCAATTGACTTACTTGCTATTGTTTCACTTATTATGTCCTTGACTTATATTTGTAGGTGTGAAAAATGTGTGTTTTCGAAGGAAACATAACAGGTTTTAGGTTCAACTTCCACGAGGAGTTGAAAGCTTCCTAACGTTGTTACGCGAGCGCAACAAAGAGATACATGCATATTTTCCTACTCCTATTTTTGGGCAGCTTGTGGGGCAATCAAAGGTAGTTCGGTCATGTCGATCATCAATCGTTTGATCATATGGATCGGGAGAGTCGATTGATAACCGGAAGATGAGCTCTTGATTGACCTCTCGGCAAGGCCCGCGCCATGAGATAGAGTCCCCGATGAACATCTTGGCAAGGCGACCAGGCCCACACAACGAGACAGAGTTCCTGACGGATTACTCGTCAAGGCGATGAGGCCTATGCGATGAGACAACATCCTCGACGGACCCACGACGAGGCGAAAATCCTGCGACGTGACAAAGTCCTTGATTAACCCATCGGCGAGATGAAAAGTCTGTGTGGTGTTACATCCTCTCCGACATTTCCAAGAAAATGTGATGTACTCGACGGACCCTCAATGAGATGGAAAAACTCACACCAGGCAACAAAGTTCCTGTTGGAACCGCTGCTGACGGAAAATTTCGCAACATGAATAAAGTCTCAAAAAGACTCAATGGCAAAGACTTACGGCACGATGATATCTCTAATAAATCACCCATTATCCAGACGAGCCCGACATCGCCGCCACAATATTGTACCCATTCGCAATCTGGGCCAGCGCAACCCTTCGATCTTAGAGTAAGACTGCTCATGGTCCGGACAAGCACATCCCATTAACGCTCAAAGTCAAACATGTCATAGGCCGAACGAGCACACGAATGATAACCGTAAACACACGGCAACGAACTCAAGCTCAAGCTACTAAAAGAGAAAATGAATGCCTTCAAAGGACAATCAAAAGACCAACAAGAAGATCACGACCCACATGAAAATTTAAGAGTTTCTCAAACAACAAAGTTCTCCAAGAAACTCGAGGGGGTTAATAATATAGGTCATTTTCCCTTTGCAATAAACATGACGGCTCATCCCACAAAGAGATGTACACAAGGCTTGACCCAAGGAGAATCAGCACAAGTCAAAGGACTACGTCATTGGTAGGTCTTATGACTCATGACCCATTAGCAGGTCTCACGACTCATGGGTATGCTTCATGACCCATCAGCCGATCTCGCGACTCGTGGATACGCCTCATGACCCGTCAGCAGGTCTCACGACCTATAGGAACGCCTCATGACCTATCAGCAAGTCTCATGACTCATGGGTACGCCTCATGACCCATTCGTTCGACTCGTGAGTACGCCTCATGACCCGTCAAGTAGGTCTCGTGACTCATGGGTACGCATCATGACCTATCAGCAAGTCTCATGACTCATGGGTATGCCTTATAAGCCATCATCGTGACTCATAGTTACACCTCATGACCACTCAGCAGGACTTTCGTTGCACGAGCCACCATTATTTTCGTCAACGTCACACGGTCTCTTGATGGCCCCACTTCTATTCCACACTATAAACAAAACTCTCATGGCGGTTCAAGTCATGCCACTCACCGCTCCTCCATGCACTCCTTCATGATTAGACCATTGTCGCCCGCATGGACTGCGGTGTGGTGCCATTGGTCATGTAATCATCACATAGTGAGATGTGTGGTGGATTGCATGTGAAATAGAGGGAATGATGGATGAGATTCAAATGAATGATAGATAGAAACGAGAAAGAAAGATAAAAGTTTAAATTTGAAATATGTGTTTAAGGATATTTATATAAAATTACACACATTTTATATTTGACCATATTTACTCGATTACAAACAAGAACAACAACCAATAACACATAAAAATAAAATTTCCCTATTGCTTTTGTTAGGTCAACGACAATTAAATTTTCTAAATAAATGAAAGACAAATAGCAAACAAATTAGCCGTCTTAGCTCAGTTGGTAGAGCGCATGGCTTTTAACCATGTGGTCGTGGGTTCGAGTCCCACAGACGGCGTTCAGAATTTCATTTTATTCCTTTAGAAAGTGGAAAATGATTTTTGCCCAAATTTAAGCCCATTATAATAGCTTTTTTTTTTTCTTTCCGAAATTAGCGTATAACTATTTGGAAATACCCGAGATACTTAGACCATACAAATATCCGATAATTCAATACAATAATGGTTTCTAGATTTTGAAAATTTCAACTTTTGAAATTATGTTGAATATTTATTTTTATTTTTAAATTTTTACCCATAATTTGGAATTGGGCTCGAACAAGAGCCCATACCTTGTCTGTAAGCGAGAAGCCCAAGCTAGTCAACAGCGCGGTGGTCGCTAATTTGCACACACTCGTCTTCATACCAATATAATAATAAATAAATAAACGAAATGAAATAAATTTTCTATGGTTTCTCTTTCTCAATCTCTTCCTCAAAGCCAATTGGATAATACGCTTGGCTTTGCTCTAATATTAATCGAAGAAGAAGAAGAAGAAGAAATTAGGATCCTAGGGCACGCCTTTTTCCTCTTTTCGTTTTCGCTAACCAAATAAGCCTTCTTCGCTTGCCGGCTAAGAATCGACGCTCCTTTTTTTCCTTCCTCTTCCCTCTTTCAAGGTATTAAATAGGCCTCATTCTCAATTTTTTTTCCTTCTCTCTTTTATCTGCAATATTACATATACGATTGTGTATACGTGTAATTATACAAATTGCTGCCTATTGTGGTTTAATTTTGAAATTATATCCGTACGATTCTTATCGTCGTCTATCAATGTCGTTCTTGAGTTTGTAATCTTGAAGTGCTTTGTTTCTCCAATATTTTGTATTGATTTGCACTCTCACCTTAATGTGCCTCGACGGTCATTATCCGTGCTACAATTTAACATATACAAGTCAATCTATTGACTTTTTCTTTCACTTCTTTTTTTGGTACAAGTTAGCGAATTTTGGGAATTGCATTCAGTTGAATTGATATTCTTACCTTCTCTGACCACACATCACACCGTTTTCTAACTTGAGGAATTTTAA
Organism: Urtica dioica subsp. dioica; assembly: GCF_054948205.1. Taxonomy (NCBI): domain Eukaryota; kingdom Viridiplantae; phylum Streptophyta; class Magnoliopsida; order Rosales; family Urticaceae; genus Urtica; species Urtica dioica. Next base: position 3,685,044 of record NC_142756.1, read on the forward strand.
AATTAGGATTATACCAAACTTGCATTATTGGATTCCTTTTTCGAATTGCGTTTGAAATGCCTTTGCGTAACTCCTCAATCTAATTACAGCTCAAACGTTTACTCTAATTAATTTTTTTACTTTTAATTTTTTATAGCACAAAAGAATAATCCTAACGGAGCCTCATTTTAGTTACTCCATGTATCCTGATCAATAAATAATTTCTGTGTAAAGGGGTTTTTTTTTCCCTCACTGATTGTTATCTTAGTATCTTCACAGGTGACATATGTTTTTGAATTGTGCCCACAGATTGCTGCATGTTCAACTGTGCTTTGTGATTGTTTCTCTTGAGTCGATGCTTTGTTCCAATGGCTTCTGATCAATGGAGAAAACGGTTGAATAACGCTAGTAGTATGGTTCCTTGCAATGGAAGGGAACAATCTAGAGCAAAGAGAAAGAGTTCAGCTCTATCACAACTCGATTCAAATATGCGATCTCATGTCTCTCTCGAGTGGGATGGAAATCAGAAGAGAGTTATTGCCAGAAGGGACCAAATTGGCATAAGCTGGAGAGATGTGAGACCGTATTTGGCTTCTTCTCCTTCCACCAGCAATATTGTGGCTGATGTATTTTCGGTTCCTCGAGAGGTTTATGGATTGGGGAATCTTCAAGATGTGCTCTCATATGAGGTGGCTATTTTTTTCATGGTTATTGCTACTCCTTGTCCGTCTACTTTTTTTTATCTATGTTAGTAAATTAATATGCACTCTCTCCCTCTGCGTGGACACTGCAGGTTTGGGAGTCTTATCTGTCTGAAAGCGAGAAAAATCATCTTTTACAGTTTCTGCCAAGAGATCTAGAGATTGAGCAAGTGTTGCAATCGTTACTAGACGGGGATAATTTTCATTTTGGAAATCCTTTTCTTAACTGGCAAGTATTTTTCACATGATAGCTACCTTGTGCTTGTAATTTTCTTGTTTACGCAAACCCATTGTTTTGCATTATTGCTATGCTTATGTATATTATATATATGTGAGACAACTAATTATGCCGAAGGTTATTCTTTGTCTAGCTTAAATGACCAGTTGGTTCGTTTCGAACGGGAGTACTGTAATCTTGAGTGCAGTCTTGAGAGGACATGGGAATTCATGATAAAAAGAAAAAAGTGAATTCATGATAAAAAGAAAAAAGTTTTAAACTTTTTAAAGTTAGATGAACTGTGCATTTTTACTAGAGTTGAACCTCAATGATACTCTCTATATGGGGTCATGTAGCTTGGTCAAATATTTTTTTTAAATACGATGACCTTACCAATAACTACTATTGTTTGACTTACATGAATGGGTATGTCAATTCTAAAGCAGTGATATGGTAATCCCGAATACTTTTTTTCTTGCCTTAGTAATCTGATGAATCTATCTTATTTTCTTTCAGGGGTTCTCGAGTATGTTCAGATGATTTTCACCCTGATGCTATTCGTCAGAAAGATCAGCATCTGAAGACTGAAAAGAAAGCGTACTGCGCAGAATTGCATAAATATCATAATAAGTATGTTATACGCAGTACTTTTTTTTATTAGGAATTTATAATGTTGAAATGGTTATGTGTTCCCTGATCAAAGATTGAAATATATCCGTGCTTCTTCCGGCAGTATGATTGGCGATTTACTGAAGCTGAAAGAGAAGTTTGAACGTTCTAAAGATTCAGAAGGGGATGTTTTGCAAAAGACACAGAAGTAAGTCACACAACAATAAATTGGTCAGCTTTACAATTTTTTGGTTTTGTTTTTGTTTTTGGGTTGAGAGATATTACGGAACTTGCATTTATTTTAGTTTACTTTTCTCATTCTCATGTAGTTATATTAATTGTACGCAGGTTGGAGACTGATATGGATAGAAGAATTTCCTCATCTTCAAATATTTGCAGAGCACACTTGTCTGAGGACAATACTGCAGCTTCATCTGAATCTTATTCATCAGATGCAGATGAAATGCCGTGTAGCAGTGATAACCAGAATTTCTCTATGGTTAAAGGAGGAGAACATCATAATAGGTAAGTGGTATAGCTTTTCCACCAGGCTAGTCCATTTGATACTCTTAATATAATTACGAATGATCAAATAGCTTTCGTTGTACAGGACTACAGTTTTTATAAAATGTAATTGTTTAATTGAGAAACGTACAAGAACTTTAGGCCATGGAGCTTTTGATAGGATCCTGATTAGTGTTTTTAATAGTTTTCTGGTTCACTCTTATGGAAAATACAGTGTCAACCTAGCGTTTTTGATTAGTAGGAAAAGCTTGAGATGAATGAGGGAACATTTTAAAGTAGTAAATTTTCATCTGAAGTAATAGTAGCTCTGTGTATTTGTCTTTCTTAAGAGAGAATGCTTCTAATTTGTTGCTATTGGGGCCAGGGTGTGTAAGAAAGGCTCTCTAAAGGACAATATCGGAAATCCATCACTTGTTTCAGCCGAAGTGAGCCGAAGAGCAAAGCCTAGAAAAGGAGACAAGCGACAACAACAGAACGTCTCTTGTAATGACGGTTCTAAGTATATGTCATATGTCAAGGTTAGTACTTACTATTTCAGATTTCTGGGATATTATTGGAAATTTGAAGTTATGGAATGATCTATTAGGTTTCTGGTCGACCAAAAGGTGGTCAATAGAATCTTCCTACATCATAAAAAAAATGATAAATAGAGGAACCTGATTGATCAATTCAATTAAATGGTGCCTGGCAACACTGAATTAAAACATTACAGTAGTATTAGATGGTTTATAATTATGTGCCTTCTCTATTTCATTATTATGTTGGTGCGTCTGTATTCTGAATATTGTCAAGTTACCACCGTTTCTATCGAAAGATTGGGTCATAGCATCATTTTTTATTTTGCGTCATTAAAAGTAAGATATTTATTATCGTGAGTATTGATTTATCTCAGATTAGCAAGAAGCAACTTGAAATGGTTAAGAGCATGAAGCAGTCTGGCAAAAGCATCCTGTCGAGGTCTCTCAACCGAGTTTTAGGCACCGTTGAAAGTTTCAATGTACAACCATACGAGGTTTTCATTGAAGAAGAACAGAAGAACTTGCGTGATCACTGGTTTGTGTGTTTTACATTAAAAATAAATAAATAAATTTACATTTCTGGAAAGTAAAGGAAACATGAAAAAAAATCTTTAGTGTCTCTCTAAGTAAAAACATATTATACAGGGTACGACTGGCAAATGAAGTTCTTCCAGCGGCTTATGCAAACTGGAGAGGCATGAATTTGCAGAGACAGCAATTGAGGGAGTCTTTGGAGCAGGACTTGAATGAAAGGCTGACGAAGCTGACAACAGAGGTTTGTGATTCACGTTTCAACATGGATGCTTCTGCTGAATTATAAACCTTTTTTTTTTTTTTTTTTTTGCATACTGGTATTCTGTTTCACCTTTCGTGGCTCTGTACAGGACGTCGAGGAGAGCGACAGCCACAACACTGCTCGTCCGGATCATGTTGAAAACGAAGTTGATGATCACGTATGTACTCCAGAAGGCGGGGACAGGTCTTTATCTGCGTCCCCACAGGGAGATTCAGAAGCGGAGTTTTCATCGGGAAAAGAGTTTGAGCCACCGATGAATATAGATTGTGAAAAGCAGCCGGAAATTGCCAAATCAGACGATGACGCAAACGCGAACGGAGCGGCGGTGCGGACGGAGTATTCGGAAAGCACAGATGGCGGCGATGTTCACCTGCCATGTGGCGGTGACGTGTGGCCCACGACCGACATCACTCATTCGTACTACGACGACTCGACCGCGAGCCCTGAATACGACATCGCACCTCCAAAGCGACAAGTGGTCGATCTGGAATCCGATCTGCAAGTCGTCGGCGACTGCGAAAAAGATACCTCATTTAGGCAATCGGACGACGGGTCTTTCGGTTCTTACTCGAACCAAGGCCGGGACGAGCTGTTTCAGATGCAGTCTCTTTTCAAAGGGGAAGAGATGTTGATGTATCAGGAGCCGAAGCCGACGGGGTTGGATTTCGAGTCCACGAGCAATCTGCTGATGGGTGACGGTCACTTTCCGGGTCACGCCCATTTTCGGGACCCGCCACCGCATCCGATGGAGGTGCAACAAGAACATAAGAGAGAGAGCGGGGTGTACTTGCAAGATCACGATTATTCCGACGCGGGAAGGTTCTTGATGGCGCCGAGGCAGGAATGGTCGGTCGATCCTCCGCCGCCGCCACCGCCTCCGCCGCTTGCGATGAACGGAGGTGAGTTGGGGAACTGGTTCTGCGGCGACCACCAGTCTCGTAACGGATGGAGCGGCGGCGGCGGTGGCGGGGCCAGAAGCGGGGCGGTCGACCAGAGTTTATACGGCGTTCTGTCTTACGAGCCCACCACGGAGCAGCATTTCATGCCGTCGAGGAGCTATGGGCTACCGGGGGGCGGGCCCGGGCTCACGAATCAAAGTATGAGCAATGCTGCGCTGCAACCGATCCCGATTCCGATCCCAATGCCAGCTCAGACTCCGAGTCTTCTTCATCATCATCACCACCATCCTTATCCACTCGATTACATGAGCACCGCCCGTGAAGCGGAGGAGATGGGGTGGATGGGTTTGCCGGCGCCGCATCACAGCGATCCTATGGGAAAACCCTATTTGAGATCCTGGAACCAATCATAATCATGTTGTGCTTTGTTATTCGGGAGTTTTTTGTTTTTGCTTTTTTTTTTTTTTTTTTTTTTTTTTTTGGTTGGTTGTACATACACCAGTCTCCACCGCTAATAGATTATGATGATGATGAGCCAACTGAGTAGAAGAGCGTTTTGTGTATATATGAATATGATAAGGACGAGTTACCGTACCCAGAAGAGTAGTTTTAATTTTTATCAAGAGTTTTAGGGTGGTAGAAGAAGAGGTATCTTGTACTTTTTTAGGTTAAATTATAAATCTCAAATTTTGGTTGTATTTCTTTTAAAATATCTCGAAGCTTTTTTCGGAACGGAGTTTGTTGCTGTGTTGTGTTTTTAATTTATTTATTTATATTTTTTTTAGTTGTGCCGACATGACAATCATCACCAATACAAGTTTATCACCCACTACTAGTCTTCTTGTGGGAGTGGGACACAAACAAGCATCGGCTGATTGGTTTTGTTTTGGCGTATCTATATCTTTTGGTTTACGATTTTACAGACACAGACATACATTACAAACAAGTCTTTTAAAAGTAACATTTCGAATTAATGTCTGTTTATGGTGAAACGTAAGACTTGAAAAGGAAACAAAAAAAAAAAAAACGGCAAAGCTTAAGTTATAACATTAATGCGGAAACAGGCTAATAAATAAAAAATGGGTAATGATGAGAAAATAGAAGCAGTTACCACTGGCTTGGGTGCGAAGAATGAATAAATGCCAAACACCAAGAAAGAGGTTTTTGTCATTTTCATTACTAAGCCAAGGGAATTCGAATCCGAGTCTCTCTCTCTCTCTCTCTCTCTCTCATCTGTGTGTGTGTGTGTGTTTGTGAGTGAGGGTGAACCATGGCACAGCCAGAAGAAGAACCGCGACTACACAAGAAAGAAGTGATTCGTTTGGAACGAGAGTCTGTGATTCCAATTCTGAAGCCCAGACTCATTATGACTCTGGCAAATCTAATCGGTGCGTGATAATTAATTCTCTCTAGTTCTTTCTCTTCTTCATCTCCTTCTTTTTCAATTGAACAACCTCGTGGTCGCAGAACATAGCTCCGACCGCGTCGAGTTCTTAAAGCTGTGCAAGAGAGTCGAGTACACAATCCGCGCTTGGTACCTTCTCCAATTCGAGGATTTGATGGTATGTTTTACACAATCAATTTCTTTGACTTTTCTTGTTCTTCGCCTCATCGTCCTCTGTGTGTGTGTTTCCACAGCAATTGTACTCTCTCTTCGACCCCGTCACCGGTGCTCGGAAATTGGAGCAACAAAATCTCTCTCCCCAGGAGACTGATGTCCTTGAGCAGAATTTCCTCACTTACTTGTTTCAGGTATTTCGTTTTCTCACTTTCCACGTCCTCCGACCGCATTCAACACGTTCCTTCTTCATTTAGGTCATGGAAAAGAGCAACTTCAAAATCGTCTCCGACGACGAGGTCGAAGTCGCACTTTCCGGCCAGTATCTTCTCAATCTTCCCATCACCGTCGACGAGAAGAAGCTTGACAAGAAGCTTCTCGGAAAGTACTTTCAAGACCATCCTTGCCAAGACATTCCAGATTTTTCCGACAAGGTTAATTTGCTAAAACAGCTAATTTTGTGCGTTTAAAGAAGTTTCAATTACATATGTGCAGATGAGCCTTCCTCTTACCACATCGTGTTTTTACTCCAGTACGTTATCTTCAGACGCGGCATCGGAATTGATAAGACCATTGATTACTTTTTCATGGAGAAGGTTGACATGTTAATCGGGCGATTTTGGTCATATCTTTTACGGCTAACCAGGTAATAAGTTTTGGCTTTGTTTTCTCGAAAATTGATATGATTTTAAAATGGCTACAGTCTGACCATTTCCTGACAGAATAAATTGTGTGGGTGTATCCTTGAATATATAATGTATGTATTGCTCAGGTTGAGTAAACTTCTTTCAAGGTCCAGCCGAAAACCTAAGAAAGACTCGAAGAAAGATGATGGGATCGTTCCTGATTCAGACTTGGATGATGAATTATATGTTGAGAGGAAGAGGCTTGAGAATATGGAACTGAGGTCTTACATTACTTGCCATTCATTTTCATCAATACATTACTTGTTTGAGAACATGTTTATTGACAAGTTTTTAATACCAACCTTCCTTTAGTTACTATGGATAAGGCTGATCATTTTGCATCGTGTCCTACAGGGTAAAGAATTTGCTGACTAAGACAACAATTCAAGAACCAACCTTTGATAGGATAATTGTTGTTTACAGGTACAGAAATATCAAGTTGCTTTAGGAAATGAGGTTTTTGGTGTTTCGCTGATTATAATATGAATGTCCTCGTAGTTTGTCAATGCAAAGAGAAGTAAGGGTTTATTAAGGAAAGACATTTGAAAGCTTTTTAGAGTTCTCATCTTGGTTTCAGTTTGATCTATGTATTGCTGTCTTTGACAGTTATCCTTCTGACTTGTTTCAAAAACAAAACAAAAAAGAAAAGAAAAGAAAAAAATTGTAGTTTCTTAATTCTTAATCAGAGTGATGAATGTTCAGGTCAGCAAGTCCTAAAGGAAAAACAGACCGGGGAGTATACGTGAAGCATTTTAAAAACATTCCAATGGCCGATATGGAGATTGTTCTTGTGAGTTTTAAATCGCTGTTGCTGCTTTGTTCTCTCAATCGTCATCTGCTTGAATATCTGCCAAAGATTCCTTCTTTTTTCCCACTTATATCTTTCATGTATCTGGCTGGCAGTTGACATTGTGGTCTTTTTTTTTTTTTTTGCAGCCTGAGAAGAAAAATCCAGGATTAACTCCAATGGACTGGGTCAAATTCCTTATATCAGCAGTAGTTGGTTTGGTTCGTAGTTAATTCGGACGATGTTGCAGCTCTATTTTTATTCTTTCTTGTTCAATCATTCTTAGCACTGGTTACTTTATAGGTCGCCGTTATAACTTCTGTTGAAATGCCTAAAGCTGATCCGTGGGTTATCATTGCTGTTATTTCCACTGTCGTTGGTTACTGTGCTAAGACATACTTCACGTAAGTGGTATATATATATATATTTTATTTTTTTTTTGTCTTTTTTGAGCTGAATTCATTGGCTATGAGGTTCCTCCTACTTGTGGAGCAATTGTGGATCTGAACGATATCAACGCTTGGTAGATTTGATATCTGCAACAAGATAAATCAGCAGATTGTCATGCATTATTATTATGATCTTTCTTTTGACCTAAAAGGCTCGGTGGTAGGTTTTGTCAAGTTAGTGCTGTAGTTTTGGCTGGCTTAGGTCATGATGGGCCTTTGGTAGTTTTTATTTTTTTATGACTTGGTTGGCTGTTGAATTCTTTATTTAGTCGTCTAATTTTCCATTGATCGACGATTCGCACCATTCACTCCCTTGTGTCAAATGTTTTGTAGTTTTCAGCAAAACATGGCTGCTTATCAGAACCTAATTACGCAGTCCATGTATGACAAACAACTGGATAGTGGAAAGGGTACTCTTCTTCACCTCTGCGATGACGTCATTCAACAAGAAGTACGTATTTGCTCTTCAATTTTTTTTTTTTCATTGACATATTCTACACTGGTTGGTTGTATCTCGTATGAAGTATGCAAGATTCAATATATCGGTTTTCAAGTATTTGTTTTTGTAAATATTTGGATTGTGTGTCGAGGTTAGGTTTTTCGTGAAAAGAAACTGCATGCTATTTTCTTTGAGGTGGAATTTGCAAAGTGCTGATGGTGTGTTACTTTGAAAATGCAGGTCAAGGAAGTAATTATTGCATTCTTCATACTGATGGAACAGGGTAAAGCTACTAGACAGGTATGGACCACTTTACCTTTTATGGTCTATAACCTGGAAATAGAGAACATTGACACTGAAAGTTAAAAAATTTGATTCCATTTTTTAACAGGATTTGGATCAGTGGTGTGAGGATCTAATTAAAGAAGAATTCAATGAGAGCTGCAATTTTGATGTGGATGATGCTGTTGATAAGTTAGAGAAGTTGGGTATCGTAGCTCGGGTGAGTCTTATTACACCCACATCCTCACCAATATTGAAATATGATAAAAATGAGTTCAGTATCATAGATACAATGGATAGCTTATATCATCTGGCTATCCATTAATAATGTATGATGTGTTTTGACATTTTGAAAACTTTTTTTTTTTGTGTGGTCAGGATTCAATTGGACGGTATTACTTTGTTGGGCTAAAACGCGCAAACGAGATCATAGGAACCACGACTGAAGAGCTTGTGATAAAGGCCAATCAGGGTGGTGGTAATAGTGCTTCATGAGAATCCGATTAGAGTCACTACGATCAGATAGATCACTTCAATTTGTTGTGCTGTTTTATTTTATGTGAATATTTTAGGTTTTTTTTTTTTTTTTTTTTTTTTTTTTTTTTTTTTTTTCTGATGAGCGGCTGTGATGTTTCACCATGGATTATATTTCTTTCTTGTGTGCTTGGTTTAAAAAGAAAATCTTTCATCATAATTTGTATTTTGTTGTCATTGAATGTATGTATGCATTAATGTATGGGATTGAACAGAGAAAACAAACCGCGTGATTAGACAACTGAAAGTGAATACAAAGCCATGCAAATATGCCAAAAAGAATATATAACAGGTTGTCTAATAATAGCCCAGCCTTGTTGTGAATAGTGACACGTGGTCTGGTCTCACAAAAATAGCAAGTTTTGAAGGATTTGATTAGCAAACAGATCGAGAAAGAGATACAGAGACAGAAATGGGAATGAAGAAGAAGAAGAAAGATATCATCCGGCTGGAAACGGAGTCTGTTGTTCCCATTCTCAAACCCAGACTTATTCATGCCTTGTCCTTCAACTTTGGTACCCATTTACTTTATCTAATTATTATTATCACTCATGTTTTGTTTTCTTTTTGTTTATATATATCATGCATGCATGCAAACGTCCAATTAGTTATTAATTATAAATAATTATGGCGCAGAAGATAAATGGGAAAGAGAGGAGTTTGTAAAGTTTTGCCAAAGAGTTGAATCCACCGTTCGAGCTTGGTATCTTCTTCAGTTTGAGGATCTCATGGTTCCTATTCCTACTTCTTTACACCACCATTACTTTCACGTCCCTTGTTATTATTGTTTTCGTAAACCAAACAAATACATACGTGTCTTCTCTTTTTATCGCTCAGCACCTCTACGCTCTCTTTGATCCCATACACGGCGCTCGCAAATTGGAGCAGCAAAAGTTATCGCCCGAACAAATTGACGACTTCGAGCTGAGTTTCCTCACACACTTGATGAAGGTTCTTATTAAACCAAACTTTCAGTTTCTTTCTTTCTTGCTTTCACTTAGTTTTGTGTGTCTAATAAAATATTTCTTCTTTGTCAAGGTAATGGACAAGAGCAACTTCAAGATTGCAACTGACCACGAAATTGAGGTTGCACTTTCGGCGCAATACCGTCTAAATCTCCCTATAGTCGTAAATGAATCCAAGGTACGTGTGATTTACATTCTAACCACAAGTGTCTTAATCATCACTTACCGAGTTTTGCTTTTTTTTAGCTCGACAAGAAGCTGCTGACAAGATACTTTATGAGCCATCCCAAAGACGATCTTCCGCATTTCGCAGACAAGGTACTATATAACCACGAGTCACTTAATTTTTCTATGCATTATCGTTCCGAAATACCCATTAATTTGCCGATCATTTCCAGTACATAATATTCCGACGCGGCTATGGGATTGACCAGACTACTGCTTTCTTCTTTTATGCCAAACTGAATGCCATTCTTCTGCGAACTTGGAGATTATTTATGAAAGTGACTGGGTGACTAACTATACTATATGTTCCGTGGTATTTGAACTTCAATTTTTGTTCCTTCTTAACCTTCTATCACTGCATACGTCTAGGCTAAAAAGAGTTCTCTATGGAAAACCGAGCCAACACTATGACACTCGCACTTCGAAATCTGTAGAGATTACTGTTGAATCTGAGGAAGAAAGCTTATACGTTGAGCGAATACGTTTAGAGAAAATGAAACTCAGGTTATTATTGATATGATAATAACCCGTTTATATTGTTTAGAAATGTGAATCTGCATTCTTTCTTGTTCTGTTCTCCAGTATAAGTAAGCTTTTGGGAAGAGTCACAATCCAAGAACCTACATTTGACAGAATCATCGTTGTGTACAGGTTAGTGCCGTTGCTTCACTTGTACCCGCTGTTTTTAGGTCGAAGCCAATGTTGAAAAAAAAAGCGATTATATGCAGGCGGGCAAAGACGAAAAAAGAAAACGAGAGGGGAATATATGTAAAGCATTTCAAGAACATTCCAATGGCTGATTTGGAGATAGTACTTGTGAGTTCCTATAATTGTACAACCGTCACTTTCCAAGAAGAAACTTGAATATTTATTATTTTCTTTCCCATGTGCTGACAGCCAGAAAAGAATAACCCAAGCTTAACCCCAATGGACTGGGTTAAATTCCTAGTTTCTGCAGCAGTTGGGCTGGTTAGTTTTTTTAGAATTCAAAAAGAAAAGCAACACATTCACTAGTTTTCTCATGGCTTCTTTTTGGTTGATTAGTTTCACATTGTACACAGGTAACGGTTATAAGCTCGATTAGCGTACCAAAGGCCGACTTCCGAGTTATATTTGCAGTTCTGTCTGCAGTAATAGGCTACTGCGTCAAAACATATTTTTCGTAATGCGTTCGTAATCTTGTTTCTGTAATACTGGTCCAATAGGACCAGTACTAATAATAACATCACTGGAAATAATGTTTGATATCTAAGTGTGTTTGTGTGTGTGTCTAGGTTTCAAAAGAACTTAGCTGCGTATCAGAGCTTAATCACGAAGTGCGTGTATGACAAGCAACTGGATAGCGGGCGAGGGACACTTCTTCACTTATGTGATGAAGTCATTCAGCAGGAAGTAAGTACTAATTATCACAGCACATCACATTATATTTATGTTAATATAAAATGAAATGAGATTAAGCATATAATGTTTGAATGCTTGGTCAGGTAAAAGAGGTTATCATATCATTCTTCATACTGAGTCGGAGAGGAGAATGTAGCAGACAGGTAGATATTTACTTGCAAGCTATCATTTATACACTTGTAATGTAAGCGTTTTTCTGTGCATAATTTTGAGGCTTGTAACGTTAAAAAATAGGATCTAGACCGGCGATGCGAAGAGCTAATCAAAGAAGAATTCGGGGAGAAGTGTAATTTTGATGTGGACGATGCGGTTGACAAGTTGAAAAAGATGAGAATTATTTCAGAGGTAGCATCATTCTATAGGCGAAAGTGAGTTATAGTATTTGTATGTATATATTTACAAAATTCTAAATGTATGTATGTCAGGATGGCAATGGGAGGTATTCATGTGTTGATTTGAAGAAAGCTAATGAGATAATTGGCGTTACCACGGAGGAGGTGGTCCAAGGTGGCTTTGCCTTGAACCTGAGGAGGACCAACTAGAATCTCTTGACTAAACCAATTATTTACTCTTAACTATTCATAATAATTTAGATATGCAATGTTATTATGTAAACAACAAATGTAAATTCTGATTTTTTTTGTTGTGATTATATTGTTGATGTAAATTGGAAAAGCGTAAGACATTAAAGCGTGGGGGTTTAATGTGCGGTGAGAAATGACCTCGACTATAGCAATTTTGATAATTTAAAGTAGTAATTATGTTTTTGGACACTTTTATTAGTGATTATAGATTTGAAAGTATACAGTTGTCATAAACTGTAGATTTACAAATCTACAATTAACAACAATGATAGATATATAATTCTACAGAGTTACTAGTAAAAGTGTCTAAAAACGTAAGGAAAATTAGTATGAAATGGTCAATTCAAACTAATTGTTTAGCAAAATAGCCATAGTTTCATTAGTTTGGTAAAATAGTCCCAGCCCCAACCTCGCTCAGCTCTCGGTCCTCAGCCCCGTCTCCGATTTGAGGAGCCCCAGCCTCGACGAGATCGACAACTCCGACCTCCGCCAGCGCATTGCCGTCATCTTCCGGAGCCACCACACTAGCATCGTCAATCTCCTCGATGCCTCTGTCTCCGACTTTCTTGCCGGAGTCCGCCTCGCCGATTGCCTCCGAGACCCTAGAAACCCTAACTTCACCGTCCTCGACACCTGGATCTCGCGGATCCAGATAGCCGCCGACCTCGCGCACGGGATCGGGCGGAACCGGAGCTCCGGCGGAGGAGGTCTCGCGTCAGGCGGCGATGGCGGATTTCAGAGCTAGGTTTGGGATCACGGAGGTGAAATCCGCGCTGGAGGAGTCGGACATGGTAGGAGAGAAGCTCAGGGCTTTGCAAGCATCGGCGCAGGCTCGCTCGAACGTGTGGTCTGAGAAGATGATCGCCGGTTCCGCCATTAACGGGTCGGTGTTCACGAATTGGATTTCTAGATTGTCATTAAATTTAATCTTGTCTTCATTAATTTTAATCCTATCTTCATCAATTTTAGTCTTGTCTTCATCAATTTTAGTCTTGTCTTCATCGACTATTTTGCATATACTTGACAAATTTGGGCTATTTTGTAAATATATAAGTTTTATTTGATCATTTAGCCGCTGAACCCATAGACTTCCCCTTTCCCATGTGCAATTGCTCTGAACTCAAAACAGGCCTAGGTCCAGGAATTCAATTGGGCTACGTTGGGCTTCGATATTAGGGAGTTGACAAAATTGATTTTCCTTTTTTTTTCCTAAATTTTTGTTTTGGTAGAGAATGGAATTGAAGGGTCGAGCTTGCTTCGCAAGATGCTTCTTCCACAAGCCCCTCTATCTACTCATATTTATAGACTTCGATGCAAACATTAAATAATAAAAAATGGCGCGTTGTCTTTCTCTGGGCGCCTACGATACATACTCGCCGTCGTCCCCATCGCCACCGCCAACGCCGGAGACAGGTACGCTCGCAATGCTATGCAAAACCCTTTGTCGATTGCGAAATAGGAAAGAATGCCCGCCAAGTGTTTGCGTAATTGCCGTGACCCCCCAGGAACAAGTTCGATCTCGAACATCGCTCGCCGGGAGTACGAGGCAGCGGTGGGGTCGAGATCATACAACGAGACATGGCACACGATTCACCGCCACGATCACGATGAAGATGACGTGGCTCCGGTGGTGATCCAGCCGGACGGAGAGTGCGTGGAGGGCGTGATGAACAGGGTGAAGCCCGGGTCTCTCTCTCGCATAGCCTCGTCCTTCTTCGAGCACAGCGAGACCACCGCCCAGCTCTGCCTTGACCTCCACCGCAGCGTCGCCCGGGCCCGCATTGCGTACGCCCCGCTCCAGGACCTCCACGACGAGCTGGACCCGGAGTCGAGCCTGAGCGAGGCCCAGTGCGAGCGCGCCTTCCGAGTCTTGGCCCAATTCGACGCAGCCGACGAGCCTTTCCCGTCGGAGCGCGACGAGTTCCAGCGCCTGCGGTCCAGCTTCTCCGAGCTCAGGGCCGACGTGCGGGCCCGGAGACGGAGGCTGTCCAGGTGGCGGGCGGCGATGACGTGTCGGGGACGGAGAGTGGGAGCAGGGGCAGAGGCGGAGGAGGAAGTGGAAGGGGCGGTGGGGAAAGGGACTTTCGTGGCTCACGATCTGCAGACGATAGAGTCGTTGGTGGGAGTGGTGGAGTGCGCCGTAGAGGAAGATAGGCACGCCGTGCGATTGGCTCTCCTCCAGAGGGAGAGGCATCTCCTACAGGTGGTCCTCAGGCAGCTACGGAACACCAACGCCTCTCTGCTGACTCAGCTCAAAGATCTCGACGTGCACACCTGCCACTGCGTCAACATCATCAACAAGGCTCGATCCCAGCTCCTCCAAAACATTTACGACACTCAAACCAGTATCTCTCTCCCTCCCTGGATCTCTGTATGTGTTGTGTGTATAATAAATAATAACTATATAGTCGAATTGAAATTAAGAGATTTAGAAAATAGTCGAATTGAAATTAAGAGATTTACAAAATATGTATTGTGTATATAATAACTATGGTCCTCAATTAATGAAGTAGTTAAAATGTTTTAAGTATTTTTAATAATTTTTTTTTAAAATTTTACAATTAAATTTTTTGAAAGTGATAAATTATTTATATAAATTTTCAAGTTTTTTTAATGATAGCGTCAAAAATAAAAATGATTTTCTGATAAAAAATTATTTGACAATGTAATTTGATTATTTTATTAATCAATTAGTTATAAATATTCTTAAAAATAATAATGTGTGTTGGATTGAAGATTCATATCTAAAGCATGTTTGTAGGGCGACTCAAGCACCAACACACACATTAGTATTGGAGATTGGACTGCGTAATTTAAGAAGCATGTTTCTGTCTCACATCAGCGATCTACTACTGACTGCATTATTGTAATTTAAATATATAATCCATTGATTCAATTGGGAATTTTGATTACTTGTCAATAAATCCTTCCAAACCCCTGTATTAGAGCACCATAGATAGTCATTGATAATTTCTTTCTCAAACCACTGTATATGATTTTACCACAAACCCAAAGTGTAGTGTTGTGTACTCACTTACAAACAAAGAACATTATTGATCTTTTACATTGGGGCCTCGCACATGCTCTCAACACATTAAATAGAATAAATTGTGGTGTTATTTTTTAAATTCAAGCTTCTAAAAAAAAAAATAAAAAAATAAAAATCGATGTGTGTGCATAGTTGATTTGGTTTCTCGTGTCTCTCCCCCTACCTAATTGAGTAATTCGTTCCCACTTGATACTGTTTTGATGCACTTAATTATTTCTACTTGTTCTCTACATAGTTGACAATAACAGACACTTTATTTTCTCTCCCACGCTACTACATTTGATTGGTACCTTATTGTATACATGATAAGAATCATTGACCACAATGCATTTGTAGACGACCGAAAAATCTTTTGATCAACCATCGAACAAGACAAAAATTATCCACTACCGTGAGATTGTTTTTGATAAATTAAGTTGCCATTATCAAATCCCAATACAAAATTTGGAGTTGAAAAGAGAGGAGTCTTCGGACCATTATAATAATTGAGTGCCTTGGATGAACCAAAACCCCTACGCACCTTCAAACCCACATCCTTATTATCTGTGTGTGCATGTGCGCTTATATGTATTTTACGACCTCTCAACACTAAATACTAAACATTCCTCTCAACATTAATAAATTATGTGGTAATAATTGTTCTAATGTTTTCTACCACACATAAGTACATGTGTTCTTCATACTCGACAAATAATATTCATATATTTCGTCTATGTTAATTTTTTTAGATTTGGACAGATATATTAGTACTTTTGATACTTTGGAAGATTTTTTACTAAAATCAACAAAAATGTAATTAGGATATACAAATATGAGTGGACCCAATGTCCGTATTACTCTTTAATTTTTATTTTCTCTAATTTTTTTGAGGAATGCTATCTGTCACGGGTCCGACTTTTGAACGACCCACTGAGCGTGTGACAAGTGGACAAATTTTAAATAATTTTTTATGTTTATCACTTTTTGGTGGGGAGTCGTCAGTCGTCCCATCATGACAAAAATCATTTCTGAATTTTTTTATTTTTTTATTTTTTCCTTCGTTTTCTCTTTGTTCTCATTTCTCTGCTCTTTCTCCAATATCCGATTGGCAGAGTTAGACAAAGACGACGACGAGGAGTTCGTCTCCATCAGCCAATGCGGTCGAAGAGACCAAAGGCCTCAGATCAACATTAATTTTTTAGTGTTCCAAAAAAGCACCCCGTGGAAGTTTGATTTTATTTCTTCATGTCGCCAATTTTATATCTTTTGAAATCTTAGTTTGGTTGGTCGATTCGTTGGAAGACCTCCAACATAGGGCAAAGGAGAGTAGATATGGGTTCACTAGAGGAAATATCATAACCGTGATTTTTTCTTTGATCTCTGTGTACAATTTTTAAGATTACGGAAGTTGTATGACTCTTGTTAATTGTTCATCCATAGAGCTACATATTTTTCTTTGTGGTGTAGAATAGAAATTCTATGTTTGAACGTGGGAGTTCGACTCTCGTTAATTGAGTCCCTTGATTTAAAATTACAAAGAAATGTAGAATCATAGAAGTTGAGGTTTATGGCCTTTAAAAGTTGATGCAAAATATTGGATGTGTTGACAACTAGTCAACAAACCTATATTTGTTGACATACAAATGAAAACATTATTGATTTGTTGACATATAAGTCAATAAATCATTGTTTATATACAAGTAAAAAAATGCAGGATTTGTTGATTGCTATCGACTGTATCATTAGAGTTAGTGTTTAAAAGCTCGTATTATGCCATTGAATCTAATATTTAAAAATCATAATGCATTAAAACATAACAAATAACTAAAAAATCAAAAGTTTAAGTCGTTCACTTAGTCAAGTTGAGCCAAGTCACCATAATAAATCTACATAAAATCACAAATCAATAACACAATACAACAACTAGAAATTAACGCAATAGTTATAAATTCATATTCATTTGTAAAGAAAATAATCTCAAATATTTTTTATGGTTTAAAAAGGAACATCATTTTTTTAAAGGGAAAATTAGTGATGTTACACTTTGAAAACATTATGTGATTTTGGTATTGAAAGTTAGTTAGTTAGTTATTAGCGGGGGACTTGATACAACTAACGAAGTGACCATGTGATTACATCAATTGGCAATGAATGTAATTCACGACTTATAAATATTTGATAGTTAGCATTTTCATTCAACATGTTGTGGAAAGTCCGTTGTGTAATCTACAGTTTACAGTAGTGACAGTCCAATGTGAGATTCCTAACTAAAGTTCACATATATCCTATTCAATATAAATATGGGATTCCTAACTAAAGTTCACATATATCCTATTCAATTCAATGTGAGATTTCTAACTCCTTAGTTCGCATTTGTTCAATTCTATTTCTAACTCCTTTCAATCAAACACCACGATGACCCAACTTTTATTGGAATAATAATTAAGCTTTCGATACCCTCATGTTAATAGAAGTCAGTCCACTAATTTAAGCATTATTTTAAGGGTTAATACAGAAACCAAAACATTGGGAGGGATATGAGCAAGAGACACTTGGTCAAAAGGGCAGCATAATAGTTTGGTATACATACGACTGCATTTTGTTGACTAACTATTTACATTTATATTCTCTAAAAAGTCTTGTCTCACACTCACATGCAACGCAATATATGCCCTTTCTCTGTTCATCTCTTTCAAATTGTGACTGTAGACGAAATTTCTTATGATGGAGAGCAGATTTTTAGATTAATAATGAAAAGAAACCTTCGATCTAGTTGGGAAAGGCTATAATAGACTGTGTGGAACTTATCATTATTTTGCATGGCTCAAAAATTTGATGCACATGCAATAATAATGCTGATCCTCATAAACCCTTCTCCCACTCCCAGTAGTATTAACGTGATCTTATAAGTGATGACCCCCATATTATATCTGTATAATACAATTATTTCATTTACTGATATATACTAACTGTCCGTGTATGTATATTTCTGACCAACTTCTCATTATATCATCCATCATATGACTATTTATCACACACTATATGACCACATGATCTGTTAAATCTTTGGAAATCTATGGCGTGAGTTTCATATAAAGTATTATTGAGAATGTATATATACCGTAAATAATAAAGTATCTTGAAATTAAAACAAAAATGAATCTGAACCTTTTCCATAAAAGGTAAAGTAATCCTATATTTATATGATGATGATTAATTCACGATCATGAGCTAATTATAGTTAAAGCGGGCTTTCTATCTCCTGCGCTTTTTAGTAATATATTAGTATATAAAAAGGACTATAGCATGCGCAAAAAATCCTCTCATCTGGAGGAGAGATCAGATCATGAAGCTAAGCCCACATATATTTGTAATGATTATTGATTATATATATATATATATATATAGATTACCCCCCAAAATACATAATTTCAATTATGCTAAAAATTTATAAGCTACCGAATTTGTCCGAATAATGATAAGCATGATGCAGATAATGTAATGTGAGTTGGAACTAGGATGCATGTAATCATAATCATATCGACATTATGAACGAACCAGCTGACATGGCATTATATAGATGCATATATCTACAAAATGTCGTAAAGCATGGAACGCTAATTATGAAAATGTTTATAATTTAGATAATTATAAAAGTGACTATTTGACGATTGGAGGGTCATAAACTTGACCGGTCCTCTTCTTATTTTTAAGTAATATGTATGTTGAATGTTAGTGATTTTTAGTTCCTAGTTCGTTGAATAGTAAATACTAGTGCAACACTTACTAGATACGAATATTGGAGTGCATGTGACATAGGGATATAGACATTTTATCGGAAATAGTATTTTATTTAAGGACTTGACTAAAAGTTCAATTTGATTGGAGAATAATCATGTCACCGGTATCTAACAGAACATGCACTCTTATCATTAATACTAATAATTCCCATGATTTCAAAATATATATATGGCGACCCTGACCCACCTCATCATTATATATAAATATTTATTTTCAGCTGATGATCATCATCTACATTACTCTGTTCAACATTCTATAGTTCACAAGATATCAAGATCGATCGGCCGGTGAGGCTATAGATCATATGAATGATTGAGTATCATTACGTTAGCACATAAATAGTATATTATATGTATGATCGTAGATCTGCTCATCATATACGTTGGATAGTAATGAATTCAAAACCTCCACATAATTACACCACAACTCCGCTATAATATAACCAGCTTTTTAACAAAATAAAAGAAAGAAAAAAAAAAAAACTGACAGCAGCAGGCAATCGAATTCGAAACACAAAATATATAATCTATTAAGAATTAAGACGTACTTTACAAGAAACTAATAATAATAAAAACCAAAAAGAAAAAGAAAAACATAAAGTATTGAGAAAGAGATTATAGAGCAAGTATTGTATGTGAGTGTGTTAGACAAATATAGTGTTCATATTCATCGGAGCATAAGGGTCAAATACAAGAGAGAGATTAAATTAATATAATACTAAAAGGGTATAAAAAAAAAAAAAGCAAGAGAGTGGTATATATAAAGGAGGCATATGCGGGAGTGATTAAGCATCATCAGCAAGCAGTTATCAGTATATCACTAAAAACAAAACAGTATTCTTTTTTTTTTTTTTTTTCTTTTTCGTTTATAATAATAATACTATCAAGAGCGAGCGAGCGAGCGATGAATATGGGAAGAAAGTCATCGTCTTCTTCTCCTTCTTCCGGGAAATCAGCGAAGAAGGAAGTAGCAAGTGATGAGAAAAGCACGGTCAGATATTTGGGAGTTCGAAGGAGGCCTTGGGGAAGATACGCGGCGGAGATAAGAGACCCTTCGACGAAAGAGAGGCATTGGCTCGGGACCTTCGACACCGCCGAGGAAGCCGCTCTCGCCTACGACCGAGCCGCTCGGTCCATGCGCGGCTCGCGAGGTCGCACCAACTTCGTCTACTCCGACATGCCTCACGGCTCCTCCGTCACCTCCATCGTATCCCCCGAGGACCCTCACGCACAGGATCATCATCGCCATCATCACCATCATCATCACGTGACGATGACGATGCAGAGTAACCAAACGCCGCAAGTACAGCACCAACCGGTGTTGCCTCAGCAGCAACAACAGGCTTCTTCTTCTTCTTCTTCTTATTCTGATCTTCCTCCTTTCCCTTCTTCGGACTTTGATTACTCTAATTTCAACAATAGTAATTACTGCTATGAGGTTGACAATAATGACGATCAAATAATGATGCCCTATGAGTTAGACTATCAGCAATACAGCCCTATGTTCGGCTCTATGCCCTCCGTTTCCGATTCCGACTCCGCCGCCGCTGCTTCTTCTTCTTTTTTCTTCTACTGATTTCTTTCTTTCTTTTTTTGTTTTTTTGTTTTTTGTTTCTTTTTACTATATATATATATATATATAATATGATGTTATGTCAATGTCATTATATAAACTAATATGTTTTCCTTCATTATATGTCTGTATGTATGTATCTATGTGTGATTGTATAAGAGAATGCCTTGTTCCATGTGTTACTGCACTATATAATATATATCAGCATTTTCTTTAAGTTTTCCTTTGTCACATACACGTACACTCTTTTATTTTTTTAATTTATGTTCTTTTTTATTTTGGATTATTTGGGGGTCCCACACATAGAATTCAAGGTTGTCAACTTAATTTCCAATTTTTTTTTTTTGTTGTGAATTTCCATTTTATATGTGACGTCGGAGGGAAGTTTCTTCGAAATTACAGCGATTAATATATGACGACGATGATTATGATAACCAGCATGCGCAGCGTCCTCCTTAATTTTTTAAATTTGATTTTAAAGTACACTAATAAATGTACGGAAAAATGGGTTTGGTTAGTTACGTCCTCCGCGTCTACAACGCGGGTGAATGACTAGAGCTCAAATCCCGATCTGACACGTGGCATCACTTTGTGAGGCCTAGGACCTGGCCGCCTCCTCCGACTGTTACGTACAATACTCTTCCCTTCTCGTTCTGATTTTATCTTATTTTTTAGTTAACTCATATGTCTCTATTTTAGTATTTAATTATTTACTTATAAATACATAATTGTATTAAGAGAGTGAAAAGAGAGAGATAGAGAGAGAGCGAGAGAGGAAAGGAAAAGTGAAGAGTGTGTTTCTCTGTTGTGTTGATTGAGAAGAAGAGTGGCGATTTCGGTTCCGATGGAGGCCGAGTCCGGTGTTCACGCGCCTCCGCGCCGCTCATCGTCTCCTCTGGTTAGGGTTTCTTTGATTCGAATCCACAATTTCAGTTCATTTCAGTTATTTTAGATCGATCGATACAGTTGGAGGATGAAATACTTTTGCAGCTTTCGTCGGCGACTCTGTGGAGGAACGTGATATTGGCGTATCAGAGCTTCGGCGTGGTGTACGGAGACTTGGGAACTTCGCCTCTGTACACCTATTCCAGCACATTCTCCGGCAACATGGATCGACGCGTCACACAGGACTCTGTTTTTGGGGCTTTTTCGTTGATATTTTGGACGCTCACTCTCTTGCCCTTGGTAAAGTACGTCCTGGTTCTCTTGAGCGCCGATGATAACGGTGAAGGTAGGTTATAGTTCCACTAGTAGTAGTAGAAGTAGTAGAACTATTCTAGTTACAATTGTGTCCTCTGCTCAGGCGGTACGTTTGCGCTGTACTCGCTGCTGTGCCGTCACGCCAAGCTGAGTCTGCTTCCGAACCAACAAGCCGCGGACGAAGAGCTGTCAAGCTACAAGTACGGCCCGTCCACGCAATCCTCGTCTCCGTTGAAGAGGTTCCTGGAGAAGCATAAGCTGCTTAGAACCGCCCTGTTGATCGTTGTCTTGTTCGGGGCTTGCATGGTCATCGGAGACGGCGTCCTCACCCCCGCAATCTCAGGTAGCAGAGACATTCCCACTGCTAAATTATATATATACATACGCTATATAGTGTTAATATTATGCGAAAATTTACAACTGAAGTGGGAATTCTTCATAACCTAGGAAAATAGATCCAAACACGAACAAACGAGCCAGCCTTATTTTAGGAAACAAAGAAGAAGCACCAAAACTAAGCCCAATCACTGGAAAAGAACGGATAAAGAGTTAAATATGGAAATCAGAACATATATAATCGTTTTCTGACGATTTTGATCAAGAAGCTTGCTTATTTATGTGCGTGATTTCGGGGCTGCAGTGTTATCGGCGGTGTCGGGGCTCGAAGTGACGGTGAACAAACTGACAGGTGGCTGGCTGGTGTTGCTTGCCTGTGTGATATTGGTGGGGCTGTTTGCGCTGCAGCACTGCGGGACCCACAAAGTCGCCTTTCTATTTGCACCCATCGTCCTCATCTGGCTCTTCTGCATCTTTTCCATCGGCCTCTACAACGTCGTCCGTTGGAACCCTAGAGTTGTCTACGCGTTTTCACCCCATTATATCCTCAGGTTCTTCAACCAAAACGGTAGAGCGGGTTGGATTTCTCTCGGCGGAGTTCTACTCTCTACCACAGGTGTGTTCTGTGTTTTGTTTGTTTCCATACACAACCTTCGTTTTTGTTCAAGTGTCGTTCTTATTCAATTTCGTCCAGGCACCGAGGCTATGTTTGCGGACCTTGGTCATTTCACTGCTACGTCAATAAGGGTGAGCTGACTTTTAACTTTTTCTTCTCGCTGCTGTATTACTTCTATTGTTATATGTATGTGAGATTGATACGGCTACTTTTGCAGCTTGCGTTTGTGTTTGTTGTGTACCCATGCTTGGTGATGCAATACCTTGGCCAGGCTGCGTACATATCTCAAAACCCGACTATGATTGACCACAGTTTCTATAACTCAATACCTGGTTGGTACAAATAAATTTCATCCGGAGCGACCAATCATATCACGCTGCTATAATAATGTTTGTTTTGTGTCTTTGGTGTGGTCTTGCAGGGCCTGTGTTTTGGCCGGTGTTGGTTATAGCCACACTTGCGGCTATTGTTGGGAGTCAGGCTGTGATAACAGCCACTTTCTCGATCGTGAAGCAGTGCCACGCCCTTGGCTGCTTTCCCCGAGTCAAAGTTGTCCACACTTCCAGACATATATACGGCCAGATCTACATCCCCGAAATCAACTGGATTCTTATGATCCTTACACTTTCTATAACCATTGGGTTTCAGGATACAAACTTGATCGGGAACGCTTACGGTGAGTGTTGATCATGATCTCTTCTCTTCTGTTGTTTTTTTATTTATTTATTTATTTTCCCCGGAGATTTTGAATCGAAAATGGTCGTTGGCCGGTTGATTTTCAGGGCTGGCTTGCATGGCTGTGATGTTTGTGACGACGTTCCTGATGGCGCTAGTAATAATCTTCGTGTGGCAGAGGAGCGCGGCGTGGGCCACTGCGTTCCTCGCCTTCTTCTGGTTCATCGAGGGCATTTACCTGTCCGCCGCGTTCATGAAAGTCCCGCAAGGAGGGTGGGTCCCGCTCGCGCTGTCCGTCATATTCATGGTGGTCATGTACGTGTGGCACTACGGGACGAGGAAGAAGTACAACTTCGAGCTCCACAACAAGGTCTCTCTCAAGTGGCTGCTCGGGCTCGGGCCGAGCCTCGGCATCGTGCGCGTGCCCGGGATCGGCCTCATCTACTCCGAGCTCGCGACGGGGGTCCCGTCCATATTCTCCCACTTCGTGACGAACCTCCCCGCGTTCCACAACGTGCTCGTGTTCGTCTGCGTGAAGTCGGTCCCGGTCCCGTACGTCTCTCCCGAGGAACGGTTCCTGATCGGGCGGGTCTGCCCGAGGCCGTACAGGATGTACCGGTGCATCGTGAGGTACGGGTACAAAGACCTTCAGCGGGACGAAGGGGACTTCGAGAACCAGCTGATACAGAGCATCGCCGAGTTCATCCAAATGGAGGCCGTCGAGCCGTCGGGCTCGTCGGAGGGCTCGTCGGTGGACGGAAGGATGGCGGTGGTGAGCACCAGAGCGACCCAGTCGGGGCTGAGCGTCCTCGCCGTGGACGACGGCGATGACGACATCATCGAGTCCGTCGGAACGATCCAGAGCCTGAGGTCGGTGTACGAAGAAGAGAACCCGCAGCAGCTGAGGCGGAGGCACGTGAGGTTCCAGGTGGCGGCGAACCCGAACATGGACTCGGCGGTGAGCGACGAGCTCACGGATCTGGTTCAGGCCAAGGAGGCCGGGGTCGCCTACATCATGGGCCACTCGTACGTCAAGGCTCGAAGGTCGTCGTCGTTTCTGAAGAAAGCCGTGATCGACGTTGCCTATTCATTCCTGCGCAAGAATTGCAGGGGACCCGCCGTGGCCCTCAATATCCCCCACATTAGTTTGATTGAAGTCGGCATGATTTACTACGTCTGACTCAAACTCTTTTTTACTGCTCTTTCTCTCTCTCTTTCTCTTTCTCAATTGCATCACTTTGTGTATAGATGAGTTCGTTTTAACACCAAAACATGAATGATACTGGTTTTCCCTTCCTGCTATGAATGAATAATGAAAAGGGGAAGCGTGATTAGTTGAGTTAGTTTTTCGGGCCATGATAGTGATGAGTTTGACTACCGTTAGTTGATAATAACTTCTTGAATCTTGCCTGCTAGATTTGTAACAGATTATTAAAGAGTATGGACCATGATGTTTTCTACTATAGTAGTCTTCCACTCTTTGACTGAGAAAAAGACTTTTGTGCCGATAATAGAAAAAGAAAAGAAGCTGAGGGACTTAATTGCAAATGTGGAAACTTAAGACCAAAGTGGGGTTTCGTTATTTTTTTTCCCCTCCATCCAGGCCAGAACAGAAAACCACACGAAAAGGAAAAAAAAACACAAAATAAGCTAAAAGGGTGAAGAGAAAAGAGAGGACGAGAGATTCGCCGGAGAAGAAGAAGAAAGGAGGAAGAACCCGGCCGGAGTTCGTCTCTCAGTCAAGGTGAAATCTAATGTCAGAGGCTAAACTTTAAAAAGCGACCAATGAAATTGATCAAGTATTTATAAATAAATAAAAAAAATTTGCGCGTTTGACGCGACCTGACGTGACGTGGACAAACGTTTTTTTTTTAATTGATTTAAAATGGTTGCTTGAATTAGGGTAGAAGCGGCCGCAGGTGATTGCTGGGGTATTTTAATTTGTTGACTGAGGATGCAACACCACAACTTTTGTATTCATTCATTCCTTCTCACGTCTCGGAGCTCACATTCTTTTTTACTTTTTCTTTTTTTTCCTTTTGCAGCAAAACAACAATAATCATGCGCATCTCGCAGCTATTCTTCCATTTATTTTAAATTTAATACGCGTACACGACACCTTACGATACAGTACGTTTGGTTGAAGAAAGAGGAGAGAAAAAAAAAGAGAGGTTGGATTTAGAAGGGCGATCCGAGTCCGGTTCCGATTCCGATTCCGATACCGATTCGGAGATCTGCGAGTTTTGGATGGGCGAGTGGGTGGTGGGAGCTTTCATCAACCTCTTCGGCAGCATTGCCATCAACTTCGGCACAAACCTTCTCAAATTAGGCCACAATGAGGTATCTATTGATCCTCGTCGATTCAATTGTGTCGTTATTTCATATAATATTCTAGCAATAATAATGATAATAATTGAAGAGAGAACGGCTCGGTGGCGGTGATTCGTTGAGGCCAATCTTTCATTTCGCCACATGGAGGCTGGGCATTCTGTTTTTCTTCGTAGGGAATTGCCTCAATTTTATTTCCTTCGCATACGCTGCTCAGGTATGGTCACTCTCTGTCTGTCTTCTGTTGTTATTTTTGTGTGTATGTGTGTAATTGAATATCAAGAATGTGTGTGTGTGTGTGTGTGTGTTTGTGTGTATGTGTTTGTGTATGTGTTGCAGTCTCTTCTTGCCGCCTTGGGATCGATACAATTCATCTCTAACATCGCGTTCGCATATTTCGTATTGAACAAGAGAGTGACCGTTAAGTAAGTTTGTTTGTTTGCTTGTTCGTCTGTGTTTACCGGAACAGAGACAATATCACCTGTGACCTCACTTACTTCGAACATTGTTGATCTTAGGGTAATGTCCGCCACAGCTTTTATCGTTCTAGGAAACGTTTTCCTCGTTGCTTTCGGAAACCATCAATCACCTGGTCGGTACATGCACATTTAACACACATCGTGTTTCTTTTCCATGGCTCAATTCTTGATCTCTTCTCTTCTATTCTCCTTCAGTGTACACCCCGGAGCAGTTGGCCGAGAAGTACAGCAACGTGACCTTTGTTTTCTACTGCGTTCTATTGATCTTTATAGTTGCCGTTCACCACTCCATTTACAGGTACCGTGTCTTCACACTCTTAATTTCCTTCATCCGATAAAAATGCATACTTTACAGTTTCAACTCCGTTTCGGGTGGGGTTTTAGGAGAGGCGAGGCCTTGGTGTCTGTGTCGGGGGGTCATGAGCTCAGACCTTACTGGAATATGCTACTTCCGTTCTCGTACGCCATTGTTTCGGGGGCCGTGGGATCGTGTTCCGTGTTGTTTGCGAAATCGCTCTCGAACATGCTTAGACTGGCCATGTCTACTAATTATCAATTGCACACTTGGTTCACGTACTCGATGCTCCTTTTGTTTCTTAGTACAGCCGGATTCTGGGTAAGCCTTATCTTTTCACTTCTTCTCTAATCAAGTTTTTTTTTTTTTTTTTTTTTTTTTTCTTTCAATTAAATAGCAGCGTTCTCTTGCAGATGGCGAGGTTGAATGAAGGACTGTCGCTGTTTGACGCAATACTCATCGTTCCTATGTTCCAAATTGTTTGGACATTTTTCTCCATTTGTACAGGATTTATTTACTTTCAGGAATATCAGGTCAAACCCTACTCCCATTTTTTTTTTTTTTAACAAACGAACACACGTGCACGGAATGTCGATGCTCACTGCTCATGTATCTTTCCCAGGTTTTGAATGCGCTGAGAACGACAATGTTCATACTTGGAATGGTGTCGGTGTTCACCGGGATCTCGTTGTTGGCACCCGATGAAGCCAGAGGTAGTGTGACTGATCGAGCATTCTTTCCACCCACTTTGTTTGTGTGTTCGAAAGATGACAAAAAGGTTTTTTTTTTTAGGTGGTGAAGGAAAAGAGGGTTCGCCTCTGTCGTCTTTCACGGCTTCGAGCAACTCAAAAGACGTGGACAGGTTCGACGAAGTGTGCTATAGTTTCCAGTCTATGCAAGATTCGTTGTAACCGTGATAATTATGTGCATAGGCTGCTGGTAGTAGCATCGTCTGATGGGGACACCATCGTGCAAGGCCTGCTGATGAAGCTCTCTGACGCGATTGTCAAAGCAAAGGTTCAATTTCTACTTCTTATTGTTCTTCAGATTAAGTCGGGTTTGCCTGAACAGTCGGACAATTTGTCAACTCTTAAATTTGGTGCAGAACGCTTGCGCGTTTTCGCTTGGTTTTGGGGAAGATTCGATCAACGCGTCGGCGGTGCTGGTCATGCCCATGGTGTCGTCCAAGATCACGGGATTTAGAGGGAGCGGCTTTGAACGCTCTGGCTGGACTAAGATCAGCACCACCGACCACGCGGTGCCTCACAGCCCTTGATTTATTTATTTTTTTTATAATTTTTTTTTTATTAATCTTGTATTTTAAACACTGTTTCTTGTGTTGATTTTGCTCCTCCTCGCTGTACATCATCATTTTTTGTTGTTAATGAGTTACATGAAAGAAAGAATGTTCCACTAAGAGTCTAGGACCAAACTCTCTCTCTCTCTCACTCCCTCTATCTGTAAATGTATGTATGTACAAGATATTTGATTTTATATTTCGCTAAAACAAGCAAGAAAAAAGTGTGGGGAAGATCTCTCCAAATGGTATATTTTTTTTCTTTTTCTCGAACTCTCAAAATGGTTGTAGAATCAATTTCTCCTTTATGCAAAAAGTTGCTAAAAGCATAGCTGCACAAATCGTCCCTCTCGATTCCGACCATATCGTTACCGCTAGACATACAGAATGAACCTAATTAAGCAGGTAATCTAAGAAGGTATTATACCGGTTTTGAAGGTTAAATTGGGTAATCTGGCCATAAATGTTAATAAGGTTAAGCAAAGCATAATTTTGCACAATTTAATTTATGGCGTTTCGTATACATATCAAGGAGGGACGACGAAAAGGAATTACGAATGTGATTGAAGGCAGTGTGAAGTAAAAGCGGAGGATAAAAGAAAGAAAGAAAGAAACACAGAAGATGATAAGGAAGCGAAGCAAGAAGAAGGAAATGTGAAATTAGGGAAGCGAAGAGAGAGAGAGAGAATCGATGGAGGAAATGAAAAGGAAAGTTGGGGAGGCAGTGACAGTGCTGAACCACGACACGGACTCGTCCAACCGCGTGGCCGCCAATCAGTGGCTCGTCCACTTCCAAAACACACGCGCCGCCTGGGACGTCGCCACCGCCATTCTCCTCACCGATTCCGCCGCCGACCTCGACGTCCACTTCTTCGCCGCCCAGATTCTCAAGCGCAAGGTAAGTCCGAGCCGACTCTCACTCTCACTCTCACCATCACCATCACCATCACCATCATCATCATCCATGGCCTGTGGCAGATCCAGAACGAGGCCTCGAATCTGGAATCCGCGGCCGTGGAGGCGCTCCTGAACGCGCTCCTGGCGGCGGCGAAGCGGTTCACGGCGGGGCCGCCGCAGCTTCTGACGCAAATCTGCCTGGGGATATCGGCGCTGGCCGGGAAGATGGGGTGGCCGATGGAGCGGCTCTTCTGCGGGCTCCAGGGCAACACGGACGCCAACGTGGCGGTGCTGGAGATGCTGACGGTTCTCCCGGAGGAGGACTCCGGCGACGCGGAGGGGCTGGCGAGGCACGGCGAGGCCGTCATGGAGTTTCTGCTCCAGCAGACGCGCGCGGAGGAGGGCGTGCAGAGGAAGGTTCTCCGGTGCCTTCTGAGCTGGGTCAGGCTCTGCGTCTCCGTGCCAAACGACCTCCTTGACTTTGTCTTCGGCTCTCTCCGAGCCGAGCTGCTCTTCGAGCTCGCCGTCCAAGTGCTCGTCGAGCTCGTCTCCCGCCACGAGGCTCTCCCGCGCCTCCTTCTCCTCCGCGTCCGCTTCCTCATCGACGCCCTTCTCTTCCCCGCCCTCTCCTCCGGCGACCACGACCGAGTCGCCGGCCTCGCCTCACTTCTCTCCGAGATCGGCCAAGCCGTAAAACTCTCTCTCTCTCCCTCAAGCACATACACTACCACTCTTCTCATTCTGCGTGTGTTCTCAGGCTCCGTCGCTGATTGTCGAAGGCAGCGCCGAAGCCCTGGCCCTAGCAGACGCGCTTCTCAGCTGCGTTGCGTTCCCAGCTCTGGACTGGGACATTGCCGATTCGACCCTTCAGTTTTGGTACTCGCACTAATTCACTCACTCCTTCACTTTCAAGCTCTATCGATTTCCTAGTAGTCTCTGGGGCTGTGTTTGGAAAATGATAATATGAAGGAGAATGAAAATTGAATGGGAAGTCATGGAAAATGAGAGGGGAAAGTGAGGAAGTAGACACAAACATGGGTCTCTGCATGTATGAATATGGATTGATTCCATTTTCCACCCAATTTTCCGTGAAATCGACTCATTAGTTATACATTTTAGCTCTTCCTCTCCCTTCTATTTTCCCTCCATCCAAACAACACAAGGAAAAATAGGAGGGATATGATTTTCCTTTCCTCCTATTTTCCGGGTTCCAAACGGACCTGACAATCGTGTCTTTCTCTGCAGGTCGACTCTTGCAGCGTATATCCTTGCGATTGACGACGTTGAGCGCGAGCGTGCTCAGCACATGTTTTTCTCCGTGTATTCGGCGTTGCTCGACGCCCTCTTGTTGCGTCTCCAGGTCCCGCCTTTCTCTATCTTTCTTTCCCGGTTTCAAATTCAATCAACTCAATGATTTCTTTTGTGTGATTTGCAGGTCGATGAAGCCACTTCCAGTGACGACAAAGGACCAACAGAGCTGCCTGATAGCCTCCTACATTTCAGACTTAATCTTGCTGAGCTTTTGGTCGATATTTGTCAGCTCTTAAGATCTGCTCATTTCACCCAAAAGGTGCTTGCTTATACTCTCATATCCGAATATTAGAATTAACATTTGAATATTTATATATATATATATATATATATATATATATATATATATTATGGCGCTGATTTTATATTCAGACTTGTATACATACTTACTGTTTTTGAATACGTAGTCTATGTGTGAGTGTTTCATTATACTGGTTTCTAAAACTGTTTCTAATCTAGGCATTTTCATAGTCAAATGGCTGGCCATGTAATATTTCCTTTTTGAAATGTTGAATGGATCTTTAAATACAGTTCTACTACCCATAGCATGCAGCTTCTGTGAGCTTGTGGTAACTTGTTTGCCAATTCACAAGTAGCCCTAAATTCTTTCGGGGAAAAGGGGGATATTAAGGAGCGTATGATATCGTTTTGAATGGTTGTAAACGTATAATATGTATCTTCTGGGGAAATATTGATTCTCCTTTGAACCATCTTGAATTTTACTGTAGCTTTTATCTGGTGGTTGGACCTCCGTGAGTGTACCTATTCGTTGGAAGGAGGTGGAAGCGAAATTGTTTGTCCTTAATGTGGTGAGTAAAGATTTATTTTCTGATATAGCTTACAGTTATTCATACAATCTTTTAATGATTGAAATTGTTGAGAGTGGATGTATTTTTATCATCCTTTTTTTCTCCTTTTCCGGTTACATTTCTTTGGAACTTTGCTCAGTAGATACACCACTTGGAGCTTGTGATCTGTCGGAGCTTTTTTTCCCCAAGTATATTGGTGTCTATGTCATTGATATACGAAGGTTCCTATTCTAGGTTGCTGAAATAATCTTGCAAGAAGATCAATCTGTTGATTTCTCTATGGTCATGGAATTGGTGAATTTGCTGGCCACTAGGCCATCTGTTGAGCTAAAAGGCTTCATATGCGTTGTATGTGAATACTTCATCCTTTTTTCTCTTTCACGATGTAGACTGTTTCGTCGTTTGAATTGGACAGTGTTATCTGCTTCATTCTGCAACATATCTGAGATGTTTATTTCCTCTTTAGGTTTATAGGTCCCTCGCAGATGTTGTCGGTTCCTATTCAAAGTTTATATCATCAATTCAAATAAATACTCGTCCCTTATTGTAAGTACTTTCTGTTTCTTAATTGATAATTGGATAACTGATTCTTAAATTTTCATTATGTTGACAAAATCTCGGATGTCATTCTGATTTTACTATCGATATATTATTATATTTGAATCTAGAGCCTTTAAGCCTTATTATTTTGTTTTGGGTAGATAGATGTCAATAACCAGTGCGTGTATGTGTACTGATTTTCTACTTTCCAGATTATTTTTTGCTACAGGACTATCGGAACCCGTGTCCTTAAATGCTTGTGCATGTGCGCTGCGCAAAGTTTGTGAAGATGCTTCTTCTGTGATATACGAACCTTCGAATTTGGAGATCTTGATGTGGATAGGAGAGGTGACATTAGTCTTTTTTAATGTATTGTGTATTCAGATGTTTCAGGCTTCCCACTTCTCGAAAAACAATGATTCTTACTGCTCTTAACTGTGGATTCATCTCTTTAGGGTTTGGATAAGAGGCATTTATCATTGGAAGATGAAGAAGAGATTGTCAGTGCCATTACTTTGATCCTTGGCTCTCTTCCTAATAAGGACTTAAAGAACAATACGTTGGCTCGACTGCTATCTTCTAGCTTTGAATCTATTGGGAAACTGGTAAGTTTTTTTTTTTCTACTTGCAGCTTCGTCCTTTTTCTTCGGGCTGCGACGATGATCGTTTGAAAACTAGCCCGAACTGTTCTTCCCCCCTAATACTCAATCGTCTTCGTCAACTTCAGTAATTTCATTAGCATCTTGTGTTCCGATACTTCCAGTAAATCCGAGAGGAATTCTTTTTGCTTCTCACTCATTTTAGAGAGAGATTTTTTTGCGACTAGCTTAAAAAATAATGTTATCTCCTGGTACCTAATGCTGTGGTGCATGAGGTAATAAAAAAAAACATGTGAGAACTCAATTTCACACATGAAACATAGGGTGTAAGAAGACATACATTTTGAAATGACTTAAAAAGAACTTTTAGGGGGATAGTCTAAGTCTGAAGTTTATGGTGTTTCAGGTTGATGGAGACAACAACCACCTGCTGAAACAGAATCCAGCTATTTATACACCAATGTTGAACTCTGCGGCCAGAGGGTTGAACAGGTTCCTATTACTCTAGGACTTGAATGAATTATTTCTTTAATGAGTGCAAATAATAATTTTCGATGAACATTGTTTTCACAAAAAAGCATAAGAATTTGAACTTCATCACCTTTTATGGTATTAGCTGTTGATATTTTGGTCCACTCCTCTTTTTTTTTCTTTTTCTTTTTTATGTTTCCAGTGTCAACTCTGTTTGCTTGATTTTTACAGAATTGGAACTGTATTCAGCCACCTTGCTACAAGCCAGCCTGGCGAATTTGTTTCGGATGATTCAGTACTTTCATTGCTCAGAATATTTTGGCCCATGCTGGAGAAGCTCTTCACTTCTGAACACATGGAGAGTGGAAATGTTTCTGTAGCAGCATGCCGTGCTCTTTCTCTGGCAATTCAATCCTCAGGTATGTATGTATGTTCTCTATAATATGCCAGTCTCAAGTTATGTTGGATTGTATGCTTGTGGATAAATGCGATAGTGGTGAGTATTTGTTTCCTAGTTGTTCCAGGGTAAATTTGATTTTGCTTTGTACATACACTAAAATCTCATTTGGTTACCGTGCAGGTCAGCACTTCGTAACAATACTTCCCAAAGTACTGGATTGCTTATCAACAAACTACATGTCATTTGAAAGTCATGAATGCTTCATAAGAACCGGTAGGCTGTTGATTTGGAAGCTTCATTTGCTTTTTTTAGTGCATGTTGGTTTACTCGTGGTATTGTTTAATGAGGCTGTTTATGGAAAATCATTGCAGCTTCTGTTGTTGTGGAGGAATTCGGCTGCAAAGAGGAGTACGGGGGTGTGTTTGTGACTACATTTGAAAGGTTCACTCATGCAGAGTCAGTCATGGCTCTCAATTCTTCATACATATGTGACCAAGAACCCGATCTTGTGGAGGCTTATTCCAACTTTGCATCGACGTTTGTGCGCTGCTGTCGTAAGGTCTTGTCTAAAGTTGAATTATCTTCCTCATATATCTCCAAGTTCTGAGGCTCTTTTTTTAAACAAGGATTTCATTGCTAAATTTGAGACTCAAAAAATGCGAAGGAAATAAATTGGAGCCCTAGCATTTTCCTTGTCTCGTTTGGAGTGACGAAGGTTCGAGGAAAAACAGTGGAAAACGTGTAACTTAAGAGTGGATTCCATTTTCCTATAAAAATAACGAGGAAAAACAAACTCTAATGGGAGTTTACGTGTGTTTAATTTCAGTTTCCCTTTTACTTGTTTAATTTTCATTTTCCTTTGTTTTTTACTTCAATTTTTCTAGACAAATCCAAACAAGAATGAGAAATATCAGGTAATCTATTTTTGTTATTCCTTCCAATTTTTTCATGATTTCCAAATATAATAAAATAAAGAACTTTGATTTTGAGTCAACTTTTCCTCTCCATTGTCATTTCAGTTGGTAAAAACTAAGCCTTAGACTTGTATTGAGATAGAAAGATTTTCAGTCTGAATGACGAGCCAAGTGATAATGTGATCCAGGAAGTATTGGCTGCGTCGGGTTCTCTTCTCGAGACATCATTCCAAAAGGCTGCGATATGCTGCACGGCCATGCATCGTGGAGCAGCACTTGCAGCAATGTCCTACCTTTCTTGTAAGCCTCATTTTTTTTAATATCAACATATTTGCGGATTTGGTCAAATCTTAGTTCGTGTGAATGCAGGTTTCTTGGAGGTGGGAGTTGGGTGCCTGTTGGATGACGCGAGCGGCATGTCGGAAGGATTGTTTAGTGGGGTGGTGCTTCAGGTGATCTCCCATTGTGGGGAGGGACTTGTCTCAAACCTCGTCTACGCTTTGCTCGGTGTTTCTGCAATGTCTAGGGTAAGAAAGATGAGATGCCTCAATATTAATGTGGTTTTGATGTTCAAGCCCAAGGGCGATTCTTGGGACCTTGTCAGTCCCCTGTTCGATTCTCCCTTGACGCAACAATTGGGGTCACTACCCCGGGGCGCAACAATTGTGGTCACTGGGGTAGTCTCCCAGTCGATAATGTCAGGCCCTCGTGGATTTTTTGTTGGGTCTAACCATGACACCACAATTATAATAGAAACACTGAACCCCAAGAGGTTGGTCTAGTGGTAAGGGCAATTCTTGGGACCTTGTCAGTCCCCATTTCGTTTCTCCCTTGACGCAATAATTGTGGTCACTGGGGTAGTCTCCCAGTCGATAATGTCAGGCCCTCGTGGATTTTTTATTGGGTCTAACCATGACACCACAATTATAATAGCAACATTGAACCCCAAGGGGTTGGTCTAGTGGTAAGGGCGATTCTTGGGACCTTGTCAGTCCCCAGTTCGATTCTCCCTTGATGCAATAATTGTGGTCATTGGGGTAGTCTCCCTGTCGATAATGCCAGTCCCTCGTGAATTTTTTGTTGGGTCTAATAAGGACACCACAATTATAATAGAAACAGTGTGAACCCTAAGAGGTTGGTCTAGTGGTAAGGACAATTCTTGGGACCTTGTACATCCTGGTTCGATTCTCCCTGGACGCAACAATTGGAGCGACTGGGGTAGTCTCACGGTTGATAATGCCAGGGCCTCATGGATTTTAGTCGGGTGTACCCGTACACCACGGTTGTAAAAAAAAAAAAAATAGAAACAATGTGGTTTGATGTCACTTGATTGATCATTTTTCTTTTTGTGTGTGTGAAAACAGGTGCACAAAAGTGCGACAATATTGCAGCAATTGGCGGCGATATGCAGCGTGAGCGCGAGAACGGCGTGGAAGAGCGTGGTGAGGTGGGAATCGTTGCAGGGATGGGTAGAGTCGGCGGTGCACGGCCTTCCGGCGGAATATTTGAAGCAAGGGGAGGCCGTGACTGTGGTGGCGGAGTGGCTGACGGTGCTCGCCACCGCCGCCTCCGACTGCTTCGGGGCTCCAAACTTGTTGCAAGGGAAAGGGGGTCGGCGTCTCAAAAGGATAATCCGGGAATTCGCGGAAAATCACCGCAATGTTCCAAACCTAACATAGCCCTTTTACCTGCTTTCATATTTACATTGTAAAGTCAGTAGTCTCTAGAAGGTTACTTTCACATTTAGATCTTGGTACATAACATATCATTATTCCCAATTCAAACCTAAGCTAGTAGGGGAGAGAGAGAGAGAGAGAGAGAGAGAGAGAGAGAGAGAGAGAGAGAGAGAGAGAGAGAGGTTCCAACTAACCAATTAAGGATGACAAATGTTCCTTTTCTCCCGTATTCTTTCTTGTATTCATTGACGTCCTAGTTTTTGAGTTTCGTGCACCACATAATTTCGACGATGTCCTGCAATAAAATTCCATAAAGAATATTTATTCTTATTATTTTTTTTGTAAGTGTTTGTTGTCATGCTAACTTAACGATTTAAGTAAAGAAATTTGGATCAATTGCGGCGTAATAAAAAGAAGAAAATGGGAGAAAAGGAACCCAACATAGTAAACCGGAATATTGTAAGGCTTCTGTTGGAGCTCAAAAAATGCTAGGGAAAATGAAAATTGAAAATATAAGAAAAATAAAAGTTGAAGGGAGAATAAGAAATTAAATGAAATAAAATTGTGCTTGAAAGTGATTGAAAATGAGAAGAAAAGAAAAGAGCAAACCGAGAAGCTAAGCGCAAACACGAGCTTCACCTTCAAGTGTATAAATTTGGATGAATTCCATCTCCGTTAAATTTTTCACAAAAAATAGAATTCACTAATTCGTTGTACATTTTTTTGCGTACTTTTCTTCCTATTTTGCTATTTCTTGTATTTTTACTCCATCCAAATAACTCGATTTTTCTCGCTCATATTTATCGAGTTCCAATCGGAAATTTTTATGGTGAAGGCAGGTCACGTTACGAGTGGATTAATTGAGATGGAAACTTGCTTTCTCATATTTAATTTTGGATTTTGAATTTAATGCAGTGTTGTGTTGGTCAACATCTTGTATTGCCCAAATCAGCCATTTTTTGAAGAAGAGGGTAGAGAGAGTAACATGCACACATGTAAGTGTAACAGGCTGGCTCAGTGGCTCTTATTAAAAATCAAACTATTGAGTATCTTCTGCAAGGATCTTGGGGTCACTTCCAAAAGATTACATAAACTTATTCTTCAGACACAAATTTTCAACGTTTGATTCCTATAAATCTAAAATAAATATCGTTCCGCTGGTGCAACTCCGACTGTGTAAATATCATCGTCTTAAAAAAATATCATTCTTATTGTGGCTTGGCTGCCTGCACAAGAGATGCAGAAATTATAGAAACTGCAAAATATAATAAAATTAGGAGAAAAAGAAAGCTTCATCTGAACAAACTAGATAGCACTAGGCCAGTCTCTGACGAGATCCGATAGACCCAAGGAACTAAAATCCGAACCAAGACTCGACAACCAAAAACCAATGTTCCTAAAAATAGTCTCCCACAAAGAGTCCAGCGAGAAATCAGCAGCGAGAAATCGACTTGTAGAAGTATGTATAAGGTTACCGTAAACGATTGGGTCAGGAATCAGCAAGGGCGATAAGCTGATCGACGACAGCGGGATCAGCAAGTGTACTTGTGTCTCCGAGTTCATCCAACTGCCGAGCAGCGATTTTCCTCAAAATGCGTCTCATAATCTTTCCACTCCTCGTCTTTGGAAGCCCGGGGGCCCAGTGGATCCTCTCTGGTGCAGCGAAAGCTCCAATCTGAAATATCAACACACACACACACACACACACGATATCACCCACTTCGCCGCCTTGTTTTGATTTATTTTTAATCGCTATATAATTACATGAAGATGTTACCTGGCATACCAACTTTTCAAAAACTTATTAAAGACCTTTTTAATCTCATACAATACGTAATCTTTTAAACTGTACACCGTTATTTTCCTTAATTTTTACAATTAGTTTCACTATTTTTCAAAAAAAGGGTATTTGTGGATGATTTTGGAAATCGGTTTTGGAAGGAGCATAAAAAATAACCGATATATATATGCGGAATTTCTCATTTATGTACCTGCTGTCTAACGGCGAGTACAAGGCTCTTGCGTAGCTCTTCACTGTAAGGAACTCCATCCACAACAGTTACAAAAGCGTAAATCGCTTGCCCTTTGACCTACACACCATTAAAACGTTAAGTCGTAGTTGAGATTCTCAAGGCGGGCATTAGAAACCGAGGGGTCGTTGTAAGTGTTTAGGACTTACGTCATGGTCAAAACCGACAACAGCAGCTTCGGCGCAGTGTGGGTGCGAGACAAGAGCCGACTCTACTTCGGCTGTACCGATACGGTGCCCGCTCACGTTGATGACATCGTCCACTCTTCCCGTGAGCCAGTGATACCCGTCCTTGTCCCTGCCAGGTCAGCACAATCACGATCACGACTTTGATCTTGTTGTCGCATCAGCAAAGGAAACTCGAAAGGAGTCTAGTACTCGCAGAAATGTTTCACCTTCTACAGCCATCTCCGGTGAAATAATAGCCGGGGAATGGTTTAAAGTAAGTGGTTTCGTATCTCTCGTGGTCTCCGTAGAGTGTTCGGAACGCTCCCGGCCACGAGCTTTTTATGCACAGATATCCGCTGCACTCTCCTTTTATCTCAACGCCTTTCTCATCTACTATTACAGCCTGTACTCGTAACACACACAAATCCTGGTTTCAATACCTATACAACCTCGATTGATCTGACAAAAAACAGAATAAGTAATACGTACCTGAACCCCAAAGAAAGGGAAAGTGGCTGAACCGGGCTTCTGAGGCCAAGCACCTGGTATAGGAGTGATCTGCCCACACCACAAAAAAGGGTTTAGGTCGATTGATATAACACATGTTAATCTCAGTTATACGCGATTCATTGTGACGTAAAGGAGTGATTACCATAAAGCCTCCGGTTTCAGTCTGCCACCAAGTGTCAGAGACGGGACACCTGAAATCTCCAACCACATTATAAAACCATCTGTTGAAGCCACACACGGATTGGTTAGACAAGTTTAACGATATGCACGAGTATGATAAAATTCGTCTATTGCTATTTCGATTGGATATATGAGAAACGGAAGTGGTTTTACCTCCATGCACTTGGGTTGATAGGCTCGCCGACACTTCCAAGGATTCGTAAGGATTTCCTCTTGTAGCGAGTGACATACTGCATAGTTGACCATTAATTCCAGTGCGTTCTGAAACGTATCTTAGAGTAACTCGAACAAGTTCGAGTCAAAGATTACCTCATCACCGTCGCGCATCAGGGACCGGACCAATGTTGGTGCAGTGTAAAATATTGTGACATTGTACTTGTCGACAATATCCCAACAGCGCCCAGAATCGGGAAAATTTGGAGCCTGTATGCCAATCATCGTTACCAAAGAAACACTTGTTAATAACTTTATACACAAACAACGTACATGGCTCTCCTAATTTAAAACATTAACCAAATTGCATTTTACAAGAAGCAAATAAGTTCTTTCAAACTCGCATTTTTCATATATTAACCACATTCAACAACCTAGGTGCATATCCTGATAAGGAGATCAGCATTCACACACGTTATGTTTACACTCGCGGCAATATACCATATTCGAATCAGGTAAAATGTCATGTTTGACTCTGTTTTGTCAATACCAAATGAGATATGAGTAAGTCACAAGTAAAGTTACCCCCTTTTTTGTTTTTCTTTTTTCAAAAGAAACAAAATTTTTTTTTAAGTAAAGTTACCCCTTCAAAAACAACAACAGTGGCTCCGTTGAGCAGAGGCCCATAGCTGACATAGCTGTGGCCCGTAATCCAACCACAGTCCGCCGTACACCTGAAGAAGGAAATAAAAAGAGGGATGTTGAGCAATGAAACGCTTCTCTGATTTAGAACCAAAGTTGCAGAGAATAAGCTGACCAGTATACATCGGCAGGTTTATAATCAAATGCATATTTAAATGTTGTCGCAGTGTACACCATGTACCCTCCAGTTGTATGTAGAACACCCTTCACACACACACAAAAACACAGAAAAAAAAATGAGATTGAAAATCAAGGGTATTGGGAAAAGAAAGAAAGTTCTAACAAACATTCCGAACCACAACCTTGGGTTTTCCTGTACTCCCGCTGGTGTACAGAAGAAACAGTGGATCCTCGGCATCAACCCACTCTACCTCGCACTTAGTCGCGTGTTTCGGAACCACGTCCTGCACCCAAAAAAAAAAAGCATCGTCGATCCATGACTTCATCGACTATTTAATTCATACCATCACACATATTATTCGAAAATCAGCGTCTAACTAACCTGCCACCACACATCTCTGCCGTCTTCCCACTTGGTATCGCCCCTCGCCATTGCAGCTTGATTTTCGTAGACTAGGCACGTGCCTGCAATTTCAGGGCAGTTTGGTAATGTTCAAATGAGGAAATGCCAATAATAGTGATTTAGTTAAAAGAATCGAACCTACCCACTGAGAAACCGTTTTTGGCTGATTGGACGAGCGCAGCATCAACTATCTGTTTGAGGTTAAGGATCTTGAGACCTCTTTTGACAGCGTTGCACGTGATGACAAGCTTTGGCTTGCAGTCCAGGATTCTCTGGGCCAGAGACTCGGAAGAAAAGCCAGCGAAAACAACCTGCACGAAAAGGAAAAAAAAAAAGAAAAAAAGAACATCTTATTATGCTGTGGCATTACATTGCACATGGTTTTGAGTCCGAGAGAATAAAAGGGGCGTACAGAATGAACAGCGCCGATGCGAGCGCAAGCAAGCATTGTGATGGGAAGTTCCATAAGCATGGGCAGGTAAACAATGACTGTGTCGCCCTTTCCAACGCCCATCTCTTTCAAATAGTTTGCCAGCTGTACAACAACAAGAAGAAGATAATCCCATGAGTACTTTTGTAAATGGTAACATGACATATATATCTGTACAGAGAGAGAGAGAGAGAGAGGTGACCTGGGAGACTTGAGAGAGAAGCTGTGAGTAAGTCAAGGAGTCATGTGAACCGGGGTCGTTGGGTTCCCAGTAAAGAGCGATCTTATCGCCAAGTCCGGCGTCGATGTTACTGTCCAAGCAGTTGTAGGAAATGTTGGTGAGCCCACCCTTGAACCACTGCCACGCAGACACACACACAGAGTCAGAGACGAGGAGTTTATTTTGTAGTTCTATGCACACAAACATGTTAAGAAAAAGAAAAAAAAACATACTTGAATGTCGATCGTGCCTTTGTTGACGTCTAGATTTTGGGAACACACATTCTGGTCGGACCATCTGCGTTGCCAGTGGAACTGGGCCGCAAAATCCGACCAGAATCCGGCTGGATCCTCGACGGATCTCCGATACATCTCCAGGTACTGTTGAAAGATTCAAAATTTAGAACACTCATATATATATATATATATACGCATAGAATGTTTGATCAGTGGAGGAAGAAATGAAAGAGCGAGATGTTGACCTTGTCCGTGGAGGGGACGAGAGCCTGAGTGCATAATTGTTGGCTGGGAGAGACGATGACGTGGTTCTCGTCGGCCGGCGACTCTCCCAAGACGACGGAGGAAGAAGACGGAGAAGCCATGTGAGCTTTCGATACGTTGATGTTGTTTTTAAATTGATACCAACGGAGGTTGAGCTTATTATTATTATTATTCTTCTTATATAAAGAGGAGGCAAATGAAAATTGGGCCCTCGAGCAGTGACTCTGACTCTGACTTTCAATTCCCAAATACAAACGCGATCCCATTTCTTTTAATTTATATTGAGAAAAAAATGGAATAAAAATAATTAATTTAAGAGGGAGACATAGGGCACGCCAGTCTGTATACTATATACTATATACAATAAATAGTCAGATAAGATTAAGCTTCCTCTTTAATTTATCATCAAACACTTACACGACTCGGCTCTCTAGTCATGTGGCTCCACCGTATTAATAGGAACAGCAAATCGTAGAGTATCCCGGAATATGAATATGAATATGAATATGATGAATTGATGACTACGAGGATATAAGACTTTGAGAGAAGATAGAGCCAGTCAGTTACGTTATTATTGGGCTTGGGTTGAGTGAAGAAGAAAGGAAAAAGACTTTTTAACAAAATATATAGATATATTTTTATTTTGCTTCTTTATCTATTCATTTATTACTCTCGCTCTCATTTATATTCTAGGATAAGAGAAACGACACCGTTTGGGTGTCTATCGCTCTCCCTCGTAGTCAATAAATAAAAGATAAAGAGGAAAGAACAAACCCTAATTTGGAGTTCATCAGAAGCTCAGAACCAGAATTAGAAGCAGAATCAGAATTCAGGCGAAATGGGTGGTGGTGGTGGTGGTGGTGGAGAGAGCGGCGATGGGAAGGAAGACGGCTGGGACGAGCAGCAGAAGCGGTCGGAGATATACACGTACGAGGCGGCGTGGCCGATCTACGCCATGAACTGGAGCGTCCGGCGAGACAAGAAGTACCGCCTCGCCATCGCCAGCCTCCTCGAGCGGTGGCCGAACCGCCTCGAGATCGTTCAGCTCCACGAATCCACCGGCGAGATCCGCTCCGATCCCCGCCTCTCCTTCGAGCACCCTTACCCTCCGACCAAGGCCATCTTCGTCCCCGACAAGGACTGTCAGAAGCCCGACCTCCTCGCCACCACCAGCGACTACCTCCGCATCTGGAAAATCGACGACGAAGACGACGGCCATGAAGACGAAGACGACGACGACGAAGAAGAAGAGGAAGAACAAGAAGAAGAAGAAGAAAAAGGAGAGAAGAATAAGAAGAAGAATAAGAAGACGAAGAAGAAGAAGAGGAAGAAGAGCATCAGCACCAGCGGAAGCAGCAGCAACGACGGCAATGGCGGCGGCGGTTCCGGGGTGAGCCTGCGCTGCGTCCTGAACGGGAACAAGAACAGCGAGTTCTGCGGACCGTTGACCTCGTTCGACTGGAACGAGGCCGAGCCGCGGCGGATCGGAACCTCGAGCATCGACACGACGTGCACGATCTGGGACGTGGAGCGAGAGTGCGTGGACACGCAGCTGATCGCGCACGAGAAGGAGGTCTACGACATCGCCTGGGGCGGGGTCGGGGTGTTCGCGTCCGTCTCCGGCGACGGCTCGGTCCGCGTCTTCGATCTGAGGGACAAGGAACACTCGACGATCATCTACGAGACCTCGTCGGAGACCCCGCTCGTGAGGCTGGGCTGGAACAAGCAGGACCCGAGGTACATGGCCACCGTGATCATGGAGTCCCCCAAAGTGGTGGTCCTCGACATCCGCTTCCCCACCCTGCCCGTGGTGGAGCTCCACCGCCACCACTCCTCCGTCAACGCCCTCGCGTGGGCCCCGCACTCGTCGTGCCACATCTGCACCGCCGCCGACGACTCCCAGGCCCTCATTTGGGACCTCTCGTCCATGGCTCAGCCGCTCGACGGCGGCCTCGACCCCATCTTGGCTTACACCGCCGCCTCCGAGATCGACCAGCTTCACTGGTCCTCGTCCCACCCCGACTGGGTCGCCATTGCCTTCTCCTCCAAGCTCCAGATTCTTAGGGTCTAGAAACCCCCCACTTTAATTCCTTTCTTAATCCCTTGTATTATTACGTGTAACCCTGATCACAATAAGTATAAAATGAGTGTTCTTTTCCTTGGTAATTCTACTCTTTATTCATTTTAATTTAGTTATACCGTCCACAAGGCTGAGGTTAAAATTGAAAAAGGAAGGAAAAGAGAGTTGGGAACAGTCGAGTAAATGTTGTGTTGGTAATAATAGAATGAATAGAATCCACTCACACGAGAAGAGAAAGAAAGAAAAGAGATAGAATTAGGAGGAATAAGCCACGACCATTCATTTTCCATCCGTAATCTCATCCATATGTGACAATGTCTGGCTACAAATCGAGTTCGAGACAGATATAATATATATAGGCACCACACTCACTACATCGCTTCCTTGCTCACTACACCAACCAATCATGGCTTCGGCTGCTATGCTCTCTGTCCAGGTACTGATTCTCACTCCCATCTCTCGTCTTTTCTCTTGTCTTTCTCTCTCTCTCTCTTACATTGTGATTCGGTTGCAGGCCAATGGCAAGGCCTTCTCCGACTTCTCGGGCCTCCGCAACTCCGCCCTCTCGTTCAGCGCCGGCAAGCCCTGCTCCGACGACTTTGTCTCCTTCGTTTCCTTCCAGACATCTGCGGTGAGTCGGCTTATACCCAATGTTCTAGCTTATATATAGCTCCCACTCGTTCGCTCGCGCGCTCAATTGCGATTCTTTTTTTTATCGAGTAAAGATAGGACACGGCGGAGGGTACAGGAAGGAAATGAGCTCGGCGAAGCTGAAAGTGGCGATCAACGGGTTCGGGAGGATCGGGAGGAACTTCCTGAGGTGCTGGCACGGGCGCAAGGACTCCCCTCTGGAAGTGATCGCCATCAACGACAGCGGCGGCGTCAAGCAAGCCTCCCACCTCCTCAAGTACGACTCCACCCTCGGCATCTTCGACGCTGACGTCCAGCCCGTCGGCACCAACGCCATCTCCGTCGACGGAAAACTCATCAAGGTCGTCTCCGACCGCAACCCCCTCAACCTCCCTTGGAAGTAAGCAAACCCCGCTCAGTCTTTTAACCATTTCAAACAGTTAAAATAGTCATAAAGATGACGTGACATTCCTGATTCGTCCTTTCATTTAAATAAAATGGTTGAGTATATACGAAACGTTGACTATATAGTAATGTGAAATTGTAAATATGATTATATTCTTAATGGACCCAATGAAATATTCCTGACTTGCCCTTTCATTTAAATAAAATGGTTGACTATATACGAAACGT
Organism: Urtica dioica subsp. dioica; assembly: GCF_054948205.1. Taxonomy (NCBI): domain Eukaryota; kingdom Viridiplantae; phylum Streptophyta; class Magnoliopsida; order Rosales; family Urticaceae; genus Urtica; species Urtica dioica. Next base: position 3,729,200 of record NC_142756.1, read on the forward strand.
TGACTATACAGCAACATGAAACTGTAAATATGACTATATTCTTAATGGTCCCAATGAAATATAATGCGCGCATAACAGGGAGATGGGGATCGACATTGTGATCGAGGGCACGGGGGTGTTTGTGGACCGGGACGGGGCGGGGAAGCACATAACGGCGGGGGCGAAGAAGGTGCTGATAACGGCGCCGGGGAAAGGGGACATCCCGACGTACGTGGTGGGGGTGAACGCCGAGCTGTACGACCACGACGAGCCGATCATCAGCAACGCGTCGTGCACCACCAACTGCCTCGCCCCGTTCGTCAAGGTCCTGGACCAGAAGTTCGGGATCATAAAGGGGACGATGACGACCACGCACTCGTACACCGGCGACCAGCGCCTCCTCGACGCCAGCCACCGCGATCTCCGCCGGGCCCGCGCCGCCGCCCTCAACATCGTGCCCACCTCCACCGGGGCCGCCAAGGCCGTCGCCCTCGTGCTCCCCAACCTCAAGGGCAAGCTCAACGGGATCGCCCTCCGCGTCCCGACCCCGAACGTCTCCGTGGTCGACCTCGTGGTCCAGGTCACCAAGAAGACTTTCGCCGAGGAGGTCAACGCCGCCTTCAGGGACAGCGCCGCCAACGAGCTCCAAGGGATCCTGGCCGTGTGCGACGAGCCGCTCGTCTCCGTGGACTTCAGGTGCTCCGACGTGTCGTCCACCGTCGACTCGTCCCTCACCATGGTCATGGGCGACGACATGGTCAAGGTCATCGCCTGGTACGACAACGAGTGGGGTTACTCTCAGCGCGTCGTTGATTTGGCCCACATCGTCGCCGACCAATGGAAATGATGAGCTCTACTCATTCTTTTTCTTTTTCTTTTTTTTTTATATAATTTATTGTTATTATTCCTTTCTTTTTCTTGTAATCCCCTCTCTCTTCTTTCTTGCTCCTCTAATAATAACACTTGTTTTTTTCTATAATATAAGCATATATATATATGCAGCCACACACTTGTTTAGTGTGGACATCTGTAGACAATTCAACCGGATTAATAATCATCTTTGTATTGCGGATTACACACCTTATTTACATAGTACTCCATTGACCACGACCAACTTTTTAAGGGGAATAATATAAATTAGTGTATCGTGGGTGGAATGCAACTTTAATTCAAAGATCAGGTCAATAGCGACGGATCTTAGACTGTATAGATTATCTTGAGAGTCATACCAAATGAGACGTTGATAATGGTTGACTACCATGGGATTGCCTGTTCTCCGTTAATCGATAATGTCGTTTTTTTAGATACCACTTAGAACACACGTGGTGGCGAAGATGAATTGACCTTAAATAGATAATGTACTGTGTTAGTTATTAAGAAAAGTTCTCAAGAACACATGAAGGTGCTTATAATCTATGCTTTCCCGTCTTTGACGTACACATAAAGTATTTGAGTTTAGAATTCAAAATGCTACGAGCACTATCTGCGGAGAATTTTCCGGACTCAGTCATTCTTCCTCGCCAGAAAGTCATTTAAAAAAAAATGTGCAACAATCTGGTTTCAAAAAAAATTTGATCCTAAAATTAATTTATTTGAAAGAGATAAATTGCTTATAATAATCGTCAATCATTTTACTCCTGGTTATCAAAAAAAATTTAAAAACGTAAATTTGGCTATTTTGCTGAGAAGTTGAAACTTTGACTATTTTGCTAATCAATAAGTTTCAAATTGCTATTTTGTACAATTTTTCAAAAAAAAAAAAAATATGAGTAGAAAAAAAAAGTGTAGTTTCAAAAGAACTATCAGTTAATTAAAAGTTATAAACAATTCAACCCAAACCCTCATCGTATTTGGCTCATTTTAATCGGTATACACAAGTTTTGGCCGAGACGATCGTTCTTACAACACTTTGTCTTTTAACATATATATACACAATTATGTATATATAAAGATAAATATGGTTGGACTAGATTTCTTCGAGAAGATCAGTTCTGCGGACGTGACAATTTCTTTGTGAGCTTAACAATTCTTGGAGACGCAAGTAGGACTAATTACCCACAAATTCATCCAATTACGATGAAAAGTTATGGTTCACGATTCTTCGCATCTCCCAAAAGTCAAACCAATGGAGGGAGTCCAAAAAAACAAAACTCATGGAGGCTTTCATTCATTACCAATGGCATTGATTTGTTTGTATAATGTGAAGCGTCAACAAAATGTATAGATAAATAAATATTAAAAAAAAAAAGTGAAAGAGTAAATTTTGAAGGAAAAAATAAAGAGTATGAAATTACCAATGTGATAATCGTCATCGACCAATTCACCCAATTAAGATGAAAGGTTTCCATAAGACAAACCAAACCATGGAGGCTTTCATTTCATTACCAGTGGCATTGATTTGTTTTTATAATGTGAAGAGTAAAAGAAATGTATAGATAAATAACAAAGTTTAAAAAAAAAATTGAATTGAGTAGTTCTAAAGGAAAAAAGCATAGATTATGATTATAACCTTAAAGTTTTAGAATGAGTAAGTATAATTTAATTTAATATTGTTATTGCCTTTATTGGATTAATAGAGAATTTCGTTGAAGGTTCGTCTTGGCATTTGGAGAGCGGAGTTGCTGCCTTATTTGATCCGTTGACCGATGATACGTCTTTTCTCCGCAGTCGCCACGTTGAAAATCCTTATTGGCTGTTAAAGGATCTATTAACTGTTACGCGTTTCGTATTTCCTAGATGGTATTCCAATCCAACGGCTGAAACGTTTGGTTCCTAAAATATCCAAAGCGGTGAATATATATAAACAAGCAGTTTTCTCTCTTTCTCCAACAACAAAAAAAAAAAACCCGTCCCTTCCTTATTACAAAAACAACATAACGTTCTCTCTCTCTCTCTCTCTCGTTTGAGCGTTGATGCAATAAAATGAACAAGTGGTTTGTCGTGTTGTTAACGTTGGTGGTGTGGCTGGGTGGAACGACGTCGTCTTCGTCAGTAAACCGCCACAAGAATGCGTACGCGACGATGATGTACATGGGAACGCCAAGAGACTACGAGTATTACGTGGCGACACGTGTCATGCTCAAATCACTGTCCAACCTCCAAGTCCAAGCCGATCTCGTTGTAATTGCCTCCATGGACGTCCCTCTTCGCTGGATCCAAGCACTGTAAATATCGTCACTTTTATTTTCTCTATCTCTATCTCATTGCGTCGTTAGAATAATACTAATTTACTGAAAATATTATAAAATTAGGCGATCAAGTCAAGGAGTATGAATGTTAGATTAAATATTACGTTAACTCAAATTCAACACGATTCGAATGGTCATCTTTCTTCTTCTTCTTCTAGGTCAAAGCATATTCAGTCACAGTTTGTAAATCTGCTACATTTTTCTCTCTTTCTAATTATCTTTGAATAATAATATTATTAATAATAATATCTATATGAAGTGGAGTATGAATAGGTCCACAAAGTAATTGGGAAAGTAGTGTGGCAGAAGAGATAAGAAGAGTACGTACGTAAAATATAAAAAATATGAAACAGGAATTGAGAAAAAGTCCAAAAATGTGTGCAGGGAACAGGAAGATGGAGCGAAGGTGGTGAGAGTGGAAAATATGAAAAATCCATACGAGAAGCAGAGCAACTTCGACAAGCGGTTCATGAAGAGCCTGAACAAGATATACGCTTGGAATCTTGTGGAGTACGAGAGGGTCGTTATGCTCGACGCCGACAACCTCTTCCTCGCCAACACCGACGAGCTCTTCCTCTGCGGAAGCTTCTGCGCCGTCTTCATCAACCCTTGCATCTTCCACACCGGCCTCTTCGTCCTCCGACCCTCCAAACCCCTCTTCCGCGAGATGACACGTGGCATCCTCGAGGCCAAGCACAACCCCGACGGCGCCGACCAGGGCTTCATCGGCGCCTTCTTCCCCGACCTCCTCGACCGGCCCATGTTCCATCCCCCGGCCGATAATAACACCGCTCTCAACGCCACTTATCGCCTCCCTCTCGGCTACCAAATGGACGCTTCCTACTTTTACCTGAAGCTGCGCTGGAGCGTCCCGTGTGGGCCCAACAGCGTCGTCACGTTCCCCGGCGCCATATGGCTCAAGCCCTGGTATTGGTGGGCTTGGCCCGTTTTGCCGTTGGGCTTTTCGTGGCACGAGGAGCGTCGGAGGACTCTCGGGTACGCCGCGGAGATTCCCGCCTCGGCTGCTCAAGCCGTTCTCTACGTGGCGGTCTTGGTCTTGGCCGTGGGGCGGCTCGTGCCGCCCATGCCGAAGAAGAGCGTTGCGGTCAGGGTGGTCGGGGTTTGGTCCGTCGTGGCGGTCTACGCCGTTCCGTTCTTGCTCGTGCCTCGCACGGTGCACCCCGTGCTCGGGTGGGCTCTGTACTTGCTCGGCTCGTTCGCGCTCTCGTCCCTCTCCGCCGGCGCGTTTCTGCTGCCCAGGCTCCCGCTTCTCGTCCCGTGGCTCGGGATCGTCGGGGCTCTGTTCGTGATGGTGTTCCCGTGGTACCCCAACGGGATTGTGAGAGCCATGTCCGTGTTCGGCTACGCCTGTGTGTGCTCGCCGTTCTTGTGGAGCTCGGTCGTCAAGCTCTTTAGGTGTTTCCATGTCCCCAAGGAACCTAAACTAGTCGTGTCATGTAACAAGCTTTACTGATCATCAACCCTTTACCGTGATCCATGAATATGTACATGTCTTCTTCTCTATGATTTGTAATTTAATACATTCTTTTTTGGCCATTCAATCTCCCTTGTTTGATATCTGGAAATATAATTGCGTACGACGACGATGACGACGTAGAGTTAGCGGAATTTGTGATTATTCCTTGTTTTCGTTTTCAAGGCGAAAAGAAGGGATTGCGATTAATTGATGTATATTTGATTGTAATAAGGTTTTTAGTGGTAAAATCGAAATCCCGCGCAAGCCTCCTCTTATGCACATATGTGACCTCATAAATAGAGTAGTGGGCAAAACAGGGTGTGGGGTGGTGTGTATGTTACAACTCCCATAGAAGAAGAAGAAGAAAAAAAAAAAGAATGTGAATTAGGCTAAGGGAGGCTGGAATTGAGGTCTTCTCGAGACTGTGACCGGCGGCTCTGAAGCTGCATCTGAGTTCGATGAGGGGACCAGAAGGTTTCAAACTGAATGTTTGGAAGATTCGTGGTGGAGTGAGTCGGTATCTCCGATGTCGTCTTGCTGATGCTAACTCTTCCCTCTCCCACCATTCCGATTCCTGCGCCGATTGAACGAACGATTAATAACCGAGTAATTAGTTTTACTTAGTAACTAGTTACTCACCAGCACCGTTACCGCCGCCAGTCGTACGCGCAAACTTGGCACAACCGAGCAAGAGCAAGACGAAGAGGACGAGCAAGAGGAGGAGAACGGCGATCCCGCCCAAGTAGCCGGTGCGGCGGTTCCCAGACGCGGCGGCGGCCTCCATGAGCGCCACCCCGAGAGTCCAGGTGATGCTTCCGGAGCCGATCGTGATCTGATTCTCCGGGATGCGAAGCCCGTCCCTCAGCAGGGACACCACGTACGGAGCCCTGAAGCAGTAGTGCTCTATGAAGGGCTGCGCGGGAACGCTCCTCCGCGCGTCCTCCCACGTCCTCTTGCAGAACTCCCGCCCCTTCTCCAGCACCTCGTCCAGCCCCGCGTCCGCGCTCAGGTTGAAGAACCTGTACACGACGTAGAACCCCGACATCGCGTAGAAGCTCCCGTACGGCCTCGAGAACAGCGACCCGTTCTGCTTCGCGAGGGCGGCGCAGGCGTCCCAGTCGGCGGCCCCAACGAGGGTCACCCTGCCTTTGTACCTCTCCCTGTACCCTATCTGCAGGCACGGGTGCCTCGCCTCCCCTCCCACCACCGCGAGCCGCCCCACCGAGCTCTCGAAGGCGTCGTTCAGGCCGTACCCCGACAGCGAGTAGGCCGTCAGCTGGTGCTTCACCGACCCGATCCTGAGCTGCAGCCCCGCCCCCGCCTCCGCCGCCGTCTCGAACGTCACCTGCGGTTAAACGTGGGAATTTTTACCATCGGTTAATTTTTAACTCTTCTTTTTTTTCATAATTAACCAAACATTTAAGGGGAAATAGTGGCAAAAATACTCAATGTTTAGACAAAACACTACTTATATACTCAATCTTTTTTTTCTTTGGCAAAAATACCACATGTTACTATTTAGTAGCGCCGTAACTACTTGCACCGTCAAGTTTAAACATAAATTTTAACGGCGGAAGTATTTATGAGTAACTAAATTTGTAACATGAGTATATATATATCGGTTAGAGCAAACTGAGTATTTTTGTCGCCATTTCCCCAATATTTAATTTAACTGGTCATTTCATGGTTAACCGCACTTAACCAACCACCAAGAAAATAAAATAATGAATCTAACGGTTAATTGGTTAACCGGTCAAATCTTTAACTGTTTTGAACGGTTAATGGTTAACCGTTGACCGTTCAAAATGCTTGAAAGGTTAACCGGTTAAACAATTTTGCCCACCTCTTTACCTGCAGTGAGGAGCCCCCGAGGTCGAGGGCCCCGAGTGTGGGCTTGCGCGGGACAGCCCCCAAAACCCCCGAGCCGTAGTTGAGGGCGATCCAGCCGAAGTAAGCCTCCTCCGTGCCCGACAAAACCCGAACCCACTCCCGGCGGCTCACGAAGGGCGAGTCCCGCAGGACGGGCCAAGCGTTGTCCATGACCCACTTCGAATGAGCCGGGGGGAGCCTGCGCACCCCCGCCGTGGCGTACAGGAACACCGGGGTCCGGCCGAGGGCGCCCGCCGGGATCTGCGTGCGGGCCCACCGAAGGAGCGGCGCGATGGCGGCTCTGAGGGCGGTCGCGTTGTGGACCATCTTGTGGAACCCGGGCTCGGTCTCGACGCGGTCGTAGGCTCGGCCGGCGGAGACGCGGCTCGGTCTCTTGGCAGGGTCGTCGATGCGGAAGGGGAGAGAGGAGGCTCGGTCGCGCGCGGGGGTGGCTCGGTACACGTACGCCCGCGTCCCCGTGCTTCCCGAGTCGATCACCACGTAGAATGAGGAGCGCTTTGCCGATGAGAGGTACGCCACGATCGAAGCCGCCGCGAGGAGGACGAGCACCACCACCGCTGCCGTCACCCACCTCCTCTTCTTCTTCTTGCCGCTGTTGGTGTTGATGCCGCCAAAGTCTTTGCTTTTCGAGAAGCTCAATGTGTTGTTGTGGTGGTTGTAAGTGGAGAGATCCTGGAGAGACGACGAGAGTCTTAACTTTGTGTTGCTCTTTTTCGGAAGCATCATTGGCATTGCTTCTTCGTCACCCATTTTCGGCTTTCTCGATCCGATCCCTCTTTCAGGATCAAATTCCATTATATAAAAAAAGGAGCTGCCAAATAAACCCACAAAAAAAAAAAACATATAAAGAAGAATCCTCAAAGAAAAACCAGTTATGCAAATCACATGCCATTGCATTTCTCTTTCATCTTTCTGTAAATGAAACACCAACGACGAATGAGATTCATTCACTCAATCTATCGAATATATCACAACACAAGACTCGTCTATTGAACCATATTATCATGCCCATTCAGCAATTTGCTGATCATATCCCCATGTTTAATACTAATAGTCATGACCATTCAAAGTCCCATGTTGATCCATACAATAATTCGCAGTCACATATCAATTTCAGGAGCCAAACTATCTCCACTATTCTTGACCTTATGCAATGCATAAGGCACTTAGCATATAGATTGTGTACCACTAAATCAGAACCTTTTTTCCCCAAGTCAAAACCTGAAAGTTCATCCACACAACCGGGAATGTGCTTACTACATGTACTTGTAAACAACATCAAGCAAATGCCTCCCACAAATCAATGAAACCATAAATTCAATCCAACAAAATTAAAGTGAATGCCACGGATACAATACCAGGCAAAGCTAGGAAATGATAACACGAAAGCTTCAAAGCACGTCAGAATCCTGGACACATTTCGTTTGATTCGGAGCTTAACTTTACATTCAATTTTGCAATGAATCTGAAAATCAACGAAAATTTGGAGCTGAAGTTTACCTATTGTAATGCTTGAAAACGAGGACGACGAGCTCCGCTACTCCAAGCAATGGTCTTTCCCGATCGATCTCGAACGCGCTCTAGCTGACCACATTCTTTATCGGACGCTTTACGAAGAAATTCAACGCTATGATCGCCGACCCACGCCTGTGTCCGACGGCGAATCGCCGCTCTATTCTTCCGCCACCGCCTCCTCCGTCGCCGAGTCCGATAGACGAGTCGAATCGTTGACGAACTCGGAAGATAACAAAGAAGCTGTTGCTTAAATACCCTAGCAGATCGAGAAGAGGAGGGTATCGAAACAAAAGAAAAATGACCAGACAGAGAAAGACGAAGATACATACAGAACAACACAAACAAAATTGAAAAGAAAATGATATCACTAAATATTATTTATGATGATCAATGACAATTAGTACCATCGATTGTAATTAAGAGAAATAAACAAATAGAGAGAGGTCAAAAAGGATCATTTAAATAAAAGTCCATTTTTTTTTTTTTTTGTAATTTGAATACGGTGTATTTTTAATTAATCACAATTAACTTAAAACATAACACTTGTAAGAAGTAAGTCAATAATTGTCTTATCTGAAACTTTTCTTTAGTACAAAGTTTATAAAAAATAGTGGTCTAAATGGTAAATTATGTAATATTTCGATTTAATAAATATAGAGATAAAGATATTTATTTAATTTATTAAAAACTATTTAATGTATCCAAAATTCTTGATAAAACAAACCTTGACGTATTCAAATTAATTAGGAAATAATTAATTGTAAAATTTAAGATATACACAAATTAATAATCTTGCTAAATTTATGAGGATGTGAGTTTTTTAGACTAAATGAAACCTTAAATAGTAGTTTATTGTTAGTTTTTATTCAAATTTCATGTAGAAAAAAATGTGTTCACAAAATTATGAATAAATTTAATTTTTGCATCATTTTACGAGATTTTTTTTTTTTTTTTTTTGCAGTAAGAATGAACCTTCTCATTAATAGAGCAGAGAATCCGCTAAACAATGTGTTCGATACATGAAGGACATTTGAGAATCCAACTATTGTTGGTGTGATGTTTGAGAGTTTCGCGAACGAGGATATCATAATCCCCCCGCGGTGAGTAAAGCGCCACTCTGCACTACCGACATCTAGTAGAAGGTCCCTAATGTCGCCAACAATCACCTTGAGACAACCTATAGCCGTCTCATTAATTGTCGTGACAGCCATCAACGAGTTATTCTCCACGAGATCGATCGGATACCGTGAGTTTTGACAAAAAACTAAATCTTCGCGGATCACCAACCATTCTTCCATGAGAGGATTGTAAGACGACACCATGGAGCTTGAGAAGGTTGCCACCACCTCTCATGAAGCAGACCGGATCAGGCCCCTGAAACTCGTACTCACGGTGTTAAGTGGGCACGCTGCGTTCGTGTTGAGTCTGAATGAGCCCGCAGAGGGAGGTTGCCAAAGGGGTTTCTCAACTCTTTGCTTCATCCTATTAAGTCAGCCTGCGTCTTTAGCCTCCAAGGGCCACCCCATATGCCGAGTCCACTCGGCCGTAATTGACGAGTACGTTTATGATGGGTAGTTATAGAAGTTATTGACATAGAAAGTGAATAATTTTCGTTATATTATGAAAATAATGGTACATAATCTATAACAACTATAGAGATTTGACGATATTTAACAATAAAACATCTTTCTAGTTCATTCATAAACGGTAAATCAATTACCAAGTAAATATGCAATAGAGGATGGATTTTTTGAAACCAGCAAATATAATTGTTGAATTTAGAGGATTCATAAGATAGTACGTATAACACCATAATCCCAAGAGGAGTGTGACAACAAGAGTTTCCACCAAGCTCTCGAATAAGCTTGTAAATGTCGGTGATGATTGGGTCAGTCGTGATTATGAGTGGAGCAATTTCACAACTTGGACAACCGAGAGGCCATCGCCCTCAACCATGAAAAGCAAAAAGCCGGGAGTTTTAGCACACATCAGACCCTCTCGAGCGGACCGAGTAAATATTGCTTGTTTTAAAGTGCAACATAAGCCTAATCAAGGTCAAACGCTCTCTTAGCGGACTATAATCGTTGTCTTGATATGGTCGAAAGACCACCGATGAGTTAGGTAATTTCTAAAATAACTAATTGCATAACCGATTGTTATTAAAAGCTAACATATTTCTACTGATATATTTATTTTTGCTTCTATCGTAACACATGATTCATTTTTTTATGTGGAAAAGTCCCGCATAAAATATTGATTACGCATATGGACAAATGTTCAATATCTTGTACATTCGCAACAAAATAGACAAATTAAGCTACATCCAATATTGAAATTGCGAAATAACCAACATTTAAGATATTCAATTTTCTTAACATGATTGTATTGATAATTTATTGATACCAATTATAACCTTCAAAAAACCGGTATTAACTTTTTCTATATTCATTTAATACTATCTTTGACCTTTTAATTCTTTATTTTTAGAACTACAATTATACAATTAGAAATGTAAGTCGTGAAAATTTGAACTTTATTTTTATTCCATATGAATGCGATGCAGCTCTCTATCTCTCATAAAGGCGGATCTCGGATTGTGCTTTTATTATGGTTTTTGTGTCGAAGGAATGCTCGAAGTTCGTTAAGAATTTCGAATAAGATACGGAGGAGGGAGAGAGGGCCTGTGCTTCCGACCACCAGGGCAACCTCCTAATGCTTTTAGTTGCTTATTTTAGGTAGTGATACATTAATTAAGGGTATAAATGTCATTTCAATCGCATTTATAATGGTTAATCGTTACTCAACCATATAAACCAAAAAAGTTATATTTTCTATATTTTTATTTGACAAATTCCCTATAGTAAAACTATTTTTAAAAATTTATTAAGAAAATATCCTTATGAAATTATCTAAAAGAAAAATACCGAGAGTTTCTGATAATTAAGACTTAAGACTTAACACGGTCCATGATGTAGGAATAAAGTTAGATTAGTGTAAAATCTAAAATGTGAAAGGTACGTAACAAGTGTGATTTATTATTATTATGAAATAATAATAATAAAAGAAGAAAAAAAAAAGGCACGGCAGGTAGAGAAGAGCAAGTAAAGAGCCCTAAATATTCTCTCTCATTATCTCTCTCTCGAAATTTCTTTCTCCACTCATCGGCCACGCAAGGCTAACTCTAGTTCGCCATCTCGCCTTGCATTTCAGCCTCCGACGGCGAGTTTGGTCTCTCTGTCTGTGCCGACTGAGAACACCGATAAGTAAACTCTTCCCGAGGCATCTCTGAGACTCCCTCTATCGCACTCCGGTTCTCATCTCTCTGAGAATCACACCCACACACACAGGTAATACTATCTCTCTCTTGTCACACCTGTGCAGAGTCGCAGAACCTCGTTGACGTCGTCGCTCTCCTTCCTCGGCCCTCGCCGGCGGTCCAGGTTAGACTCTCGCTCTCTCTTCATTTCTATGGCTTCGTCTCTTCCTACTCTCCCTCTGTCCCAATAAATTGATTTGCTTATGGTTTTTAGTTGTAGTTTGGTATGTTACTCATCAGTTTTTTTTTTTCTTTTAGAATCTGGTTAATTGGTTTGCTGATTGATATTATCATCTCGTTTATTGTGTGCTCGCTGAGATGGTAGAATTGATTTTCCGATTGATATGACGTGACCTGGTCTGAAATTAGTCTGATAATTCTGAGAAGGAGAAATAAATTGCTCTGAAATTAACTGGCCCAATTTAATTTGAATATTGAAATGAGTATTTAGTGTTGAAACTGACTTTCGTTTTGTTTGTGTGTAGGACCGAGGGATTCGAGAATGGACGGAACTTTGAAGAGAACCGTGGGAGAGAGAGCTTGATTTTGCATTTTATTTTCTGCGTTTTTAGTGTTTGGCTTGGACATGCATTTTTTTCCCCTTTTTATTTGACAACTTGTGAGCATTTAGCAGAATGGCAATTATACCTTCGGGAAGTAGCAGCATTGTTCAATTGGGAATTCATCCCTGCCCAATGCTCAAGTCTTTTGCCACATCCAAGATTTCGATGACTCCTCACTGGTAAATACTCTCTCTCTCTCTCTCTCTCTCTCTCTCTCTCTCTCTCTCTCTATATATATATATATATATATATATATATATATATATAAATGTATTTTTTGTTGCAGCAAAATTAGCGATTTCGGGGCACAAACGTCAAGCTTCGTTTCTCGGGATTTGTTTAGTGGCCTGCCACTAAAAAGTTCACACCGCCGCAGGGGAGCAAGATTTATGGTCAAAGCAGCGGCTGTGAGTATCGCTGAAAAGTTCTCGGGATTTGTAAAGCCTAATTGCTCCTTTATTTTTCTTTTCTTTTTTCGTACTAACTTTTCCCCGCTCTTCTATATAGGACTTCTATTCTGTTCTCGGGGTTACGAAAGGTGCAAGCAAATCTGAAATCAAGAGCGGTTCGTACCACCAACTTCCATTTACTATTAATATTCGTCTTTATGCATTCAATCATCTCTCTCTCATTATTGCGTCCATTTTTTTTTCGTTCTCAGCATATAGGAAGCTTGCAAGGAGTTACCATCCAGACGTAAACAAGTAAGTCCAAACCCATACTAAAGCTTGTGCATTGTTGTTCGCAAGGATTTATAATCAGATGTTGTTGGGATATTCAATCCATCACAATTTTGCAGGGAAACGGGGGCGGAAGAGAAGTTCAAGGAAATAAGTAACGCTTACGAGGTAAGAATGCGGCGCTGCTCTTCGAATTCACCGGATAGCAGTTTTATGATTAATTTCACGCGATCCAAATCGTTGTTCAGGTGCTGTCGGACGACGAAAAACGCTCCCTCTATGACAAATACGGCGAGGCTGGACTTAAAGGCGCGGGTATGGGCATGGGGGTAAGTAAAAAAAAAAAAAAAACCCTCTTTTTGACTCTCGTTGCGTTTAACATCTCATGTGGGCGGTGTATGCAAATATATATTACAGGATTTCAGCAATCCGTTTGATCTGTTCGAGTCGCTGTTCGAGGGAATGGGCGGGATGGGCGGAGGAGGCGGAGGAAGAGGGTCGAGGAACAGAGCGGTGGAGGGTCAAGACGAGTATTACAACCTCGTGCTGAACTTCAAGGAGGCCGTTTTCGGCGTCGAAAAGGAGATCGAGATAAGCCGGCTAGAGAGTTGCGGGACTTGCAACGGGTCCGGCGCGAAGCCCGGGACGACCCCGACCCGTTGCAGCGCCTGCGGCGGGCAAGGCCAGGTGGTCCAGTCGGCGCGGACCCCACTAGGCGTGTTCCAACAAGTCATGACTTGCTCGGCGTGCGACGGCACCGGCGAGTCCTCGACCCCTTGCGGGACCTGCAGAGGCGACGGGCGGGTCAGGCGGACCAAGCGGATCAGCCTGAAAGTCCCCGCCGGAGTCGACTCCGGGAGCCGCCTGAGGGTCCGGAACGAGGGCAACGCCGGGAGGCGCGGCGGGTCCCCCGGGGACCTTTTCGTCATCATCGAGGTGGTTCCGGACCCGATCCTGAAGCGAGACGACACGAATATCCTCTACTCGTGCAAGGTGTCGTACATCGACGCGATCTTGGGGACCACGATCAAGGTCCCGACCGTCGACGGGATGGTCGATTTGAAGATCCCGGCCGGAACGCAACCCAACACGACGCTCGTGATGGCGAAGAAAGGCGTGCCTCTGCTGAACAAGAGCAACATGAGGGGCGATCAGCTGGTTCGGGTTCAGGTCGAGATCCCCAAGCGCTTGAGCGCCGACGAGAAGAAGCTCGTCGAGGAGCTCGCTGACCTCAGCAAGGCCAAGGCTACTACGGCCAGAAGATAGTCCTGTCGGTGGTGCGCGTTTTAGGACAGTTTTGGCTCGTTTTTGCATTGCAGTTGTAGAACAAATATATTGGATGCTTGGTGTCTGAGTATAGAATTAGAATTATATCTGATGGTTTCTCATCCTAACCAAAGGAGTAGAGGAAAACGAAAGTTATACATTATTCTTTGAGGTTCAAGTTAGATGCTTCTGTTATTCTCTGGATTCAGAAATCAACCATCTATCTTTTACTCTGAACTGGCCACTTTTCCCTCAGTGTTGCAAATGTTTTTTTTTTTTTTTTTTTCTTTTGAGAGTTGTACGAAATTTTTGGGATGCCATTTGAATTCAGGTCTATCATTGTTTGTCATAGTCCCCAATTGAACTATCTACCTTCACGCTCTTGTTTCCAGTGAGAACTTCAAACTTATGTAGCCACCTTTTCTGGTTAATTAAAGTCATGCTTAACCGCAAAAATAATAAAATTTTCTGGTTTTCAAAATTTAAAGACAGGATGGAAGTGAAGCATTGCTTAGGATCAGCAGAAACACTCCATTGTATTATAAACCTAAATACTTATACTGGATCGGGACGAAATTTAAATGAAATATTCGTGACACATTCATCTGTTCCCATCTCTTTATCAATTGAGCAACTCATGGTCTTATGACCTCTTGTTAGTTTCAATCTATTTTCTATGTGAGATTCCTAACACGTCTTCCCGAGATGGCGGCCCTTTGCGTATTTTGGGCAAAATCTAACAATTGGACAAATTACCCGTTTGGGCATTAAGAGCTCTGATACTATGAGGTCGATCTCAAAACCAATTGAAAATGATGAGAGTAAGTCATGACATTTTTAAACACTTGTTAGTTATTATTCACTTTCAGTGTGAGATTTTTATCATGTTCTTTCATATTGGGCCGTATCTCGAGGATTATTTGTTTGGGCTCTAATATCATGTGAAATTTAGTGTGCTCTCTCAAATGGCAATTATTCTCTTTTTATGTGGGATTCTTAACCTATATTATTGTTTGGGCATGTGTATGCAGAGATGAAGCCAGAAAAGCCACGAATACGAGTTTTTTCATTTGCCATTGGTTGATATTCCTACGCATTTTAACAAACAAAACCATGGACTATGGCAGTTAACAGTCCCTCTTCGGTTTGGGTTGGTCGTTATTGTCCTAAATATGTCAAACGTACAAAACCAAAAGCTAATTTGTTTTTGGTCATTTAAAAAAATAAAAAATCTTATTTAACTTTGAAACAATTTTAAGATAAAAACTCTCAAAATCTGGTGCTAGATATCATTTGATGGCGGGAACAAAATTGCGATTTCTTATTTTCCTTCTCTTCTTCTATTTATTTATTTATTTTCCATTAGTACATACATGGTTTTCAGTTCTCAATCACTCACTGGCTACATACTCCCTTTTAGAAGAAGAAAATTAACGGATAGACACAAATTAAAAGATTTTCCTTTTCTTGTCATATCGTTGTGTTACATAATGTCATGATAACAACGCAGCGAGGAAAATTTGAATGGAAAATAGAAATAGAAAAATGAAAATGTAACTCTTGTTTGTATGTTATATCGACTCATCACGTGGTGCAATAAACTGATGTATTGAGAGCGCCCACAGAGAGCCCAGGCTCATTTAATGCAAAATCTCCAAAGTTATCATTCCCTTCTTTAGATTCCAAATTTATGAGCATGTTGGTTGACAAATTATTTAGATTAAAAAATATAGCAATTCTCTGGGGTCCTAAAAACTAAAAACCCTCCGTTTAGATCTCGTGTATATAAAATTCAGACAATGATGACCTTTTTATCGGACAATGCTCTTCAATTCGACAACGACCAGATAGTTTGGTTCTTTGTCCACTGTGAAATAAGAAAAAAAAAAATACAATTGCTCACTCGAGGACTAAACGGGTAGGTCAACGCCGTCAATAAGATCTTCGAAGCTACTCTTAAAAGACGCCTCGAAAGTCCAAACTGCAATGGACGATGAATATAAAAATACAAATTCAGAACAAAAAAAGAAGTGGCGATATGTCGGGGCTCAGTTTGAATATTTCTTAAAAATGTTATTGCTCTCCAATCGAGAATAGAAAAATATGAAAAACTATACGATGCCAGAAACTATCACTACGGCTAAGGAAAGAAAAGACTTGAGGATAGGGAGGATCGTTTAGAGTAAATGAGGCTAATGGTTTTTGACAAAAACCGTTTCCTCTGTGCCATTAAGGAAAAATGTTCAAAGAATTCAAACTACCATGTTAATTTAATCAAACGTTCACAGTAATAACGATAGCCGTTCAACGTTACAAATGGTAAAAAAAAATGTTTCAAAATTATAGCAAAAGTTGGTGTGGAAATAGCTAAAAGTGACTCATCCAGGGATAGATGTAAAAGCGTTAGACCAGTATGTTGTTTTTTCTTATTTGTTATGCAAGTTTGCTTTTATGTTGTTTAATAGCTTTCAGTGTTTTCCTTTTGTACACAAACTGTATGATTTTGTTAGCTTTCAGTTTTACTCTTTTGTATGTCGTACGACTCAAGTATATAAGCTGAATGGATGTACAGAGTTTAATTAATCAAAAGATTCAATACACTTCATTCACTCTGATTTTGATTCAAGAACAGAGCTTCCTCTTCCCAAATTCGATTAGAGTGATTCCGCAAAATTCTCTGAGATTAGATCTTCATTTCGTCCCCAATTCTGAGATTCGTTTCTTCTTCATCATCTTTTTAATGACGACTAAAGAAACCTCTGCGGAAATTGGATCTGCGACTCTGCTAATTCTCAATCCGATTCTAGGTTTTCCTTTCTCTCTTTTCTCGATCACACTTTCTGATTTTCCTTTTCCATCCTTCTATGGAGAAATTTGGAGATCCATCGATGGAGAACTCAATCTCTCGATCCAGTGAAGGCACGAGACGGTGTTCCAATATCTCGTTCCAGTGAAGGCACGAGACGACGTTCCAATCTCAAAGATCAAATGGATCCTTACTATTACTACTACAAAAATGGCATTTAGAAGCGACAAAAGTCGCTTCTAAAGGCCAAAAAGTCGTTTCTAAAGGTCAGTCATTCTAAAAATTAGAAGCGACACTTTTAAAAGCGACTTGTCGCCTCTAAAGCCGTTTCTAAAACAAAAACTTGGTGCCGAAAAAACATTGTCGTTTTTGTTAAGATCTAAAAATTTTGGAAACAACAAGGAAATTAAAATTTTGAGATATTAGAAGGGACATGTCGTTTCTAATCGGCGGAAAAATATTAGAAGCGACAAGTCGCTTCTAAACTTAAACAATATGATTTATTAAAGGCAAAATGTTTGTATATTCGTGGAATGGGTTAGAAGCGACAAGTCGTTTCTAAAGTTTAAATGTCGCTTCTAATACTATGTGTCGCTTCTATAAGTCATTTTTGTAGTAGTGTATCTCGGAAATTATGATTCTCCAGGGAAAGCCTTGGTCTCTCAGTTGCTCAATGGAGACAATTACATCCTCCTGGTCGCGATCAATGAAGATTACACTCTCCGTGAAGAACAAGATAAAGGTTATCGCTAAACCGCCCTCAGATGATCCGCCACAACTGAATCTTTGGAAGCGTAGCAACAACATTGTAAATTATTGGCTTCTCAATTCTGTTACCAAAGAAATTTCATCGAGCATTTTGTTTGCTGAATCCGCGAAGGAGATTTGGGGCGATCATGAGGAA
Source organism: Urtica dioica subsp. dioica (assembly GCF_054948205.1). Classification (NCBI taxonomy): domain Eukaryota; kingdom Viridiplantae; phylum Streptophyta; class Magnoliopsida; order Rosales; family Urticaceae; genus Urtica; species Urtica dioica. The sequence continues at coordinate 3,746,784 of NC_142756.1, forward strand.
CGGTTCCAACAGAGCAATGGACCTTGTATTTTTCAGCTACAAAGAGAACTCGTCAATCTCGCACCAGACCAGAGATTGATCACCAAAATTGAAGTTGCTCTACGAAGAGCTTAGCTATTTTCGACCGGAATGCTATTGTAAGTGTTCTTGCGAAGGAAAAAAAAAGCTCAATCATTTCATTCCCTCATAATACGTTATGCAATTCTTTATGGGATTGAGGGAGTCATACACTCATACGCGGGGCCATGTTATGTTGATGGATCCTGTTGAAATCGAGCTCGTCAGCTCGCCCTTCCGCGTCGAGCTCGTCAGCTCGCCCTTCTGCGTCGAGCTCGCCAGCTCGCCCTTCCGCGTCGAGCTTGCCTCGGAAGTCCTCTCCTTGGAACTCATTCCACATGGGAAATTGTCGCATTTATTTCTCATGTTATTTCCTATGTCTTGCTCTCTGTGTATATTTATTATTCTCTTTTTCCTAGAAGTAGTTATTACACATGTATTTATTACACTCTCTCTTGTACCCACCATATGTATAAATAGGTGATACAAATTTATATCAAATATAAGAAATATTCAAAGTCTCGGAACACTCTCTCTCTTCTCCGATTCTCTCTTTCTTTATCTTCTCTCCAGATTCGACTCTCTCTCTCTCTAAACTTCAACATGGTATCAGAGCAGGGAAAATCAACCACCATGAACACCACTCAGACCACGCCCACTCAGTCGCAATCTGAATCCTTCTCCCAACATATCACGAGCCACAAACTCAATGGCCACAACTTCCTACAGTGGTCCCAATCTGTGCTCATGTTCATATCGGGACGAGGTAAAGATGACTACCTCACAGGCGTGGCCACATCTCCTGTGATCGAAGATTCGACGTTCAAGACTTGGAAGGCCGAAAACAGCATGGTGATGTCCTGGCTCATAAACTCTATGCTCCCCAAAATCGGAGAAACCTTCCTCTTTTACCGAACGGCAGCAGAAATCTGGCAAGCAGCTAGAGAAATCTTCTCCAACTCAGAAGATATGTCCGAGCTGTTTGAAACTGAGAACACTCTCCACGACCTACGTCAAGGAGAGATGTCTGTTACTCAATTCTTCAGCTCGCTCACACATCTATGGCAGAAGATCGACCTCTACGAACAGCACCAGTGGACCAGCTCCGAAGACTCAAAAATCTACCGCATGATAGTGGAGACCAAACGTGTGTTTAAACTACTATCCGGCCTCAACCAAGACCTGGATGAGGTCAGAGGTCGGATACTTAGTACAAAACCACTACCATCTCTCCGTGAAGCCTTCTCCGCGGTCAGACACGAGGAAAGCATGAGGAAACTCATGCTGGGAGTTATCAAATCGAGCTCACTTCCGGGCTCATCCTCAGACTCGTTCGCCCTCACCACACATGGAGACGAAGTTCTTGCAGCCCGCGTCTCAACAGAGAAACCTCGCAAACCTCGCCCCTACTGCGATCATTGCAGACGACCTGGACACCTCCGAGAAACCTGTTGGAAACTGCATGGGAAACCACCGAGCTCGAAGTCTACCCAAGATACTAAGGATCTTAACTCAGTCGGAAACTTAGTATCCACCTCGTCCGCTGCCTCGACCTCGACCTCAGACTCCTCTCCCTTCAGCAACGACTAGCTCGCTATTCTCCAGAAGCTTCTTCAACAAGTCCAACTCAGTGGAGAACACTCGGGCATTGGCCCTCTAGGTAACTCTCCTAGAGCCCTCAATGTAAGCTCAGAGAATCCCACAGCATGGATTGTCGACTCCGATGCCACTGATCACATGACTGGTAATCGAAATCTATTCACAACTTACTCCGCTTGTAATAAAAGCATATCAGTCACCATCGCCAACGGAGCCAAAACTCAAGTCACTGGTATTGGCACCGTTGTCTTGATGAAGTCCATGAGGCTAGACTCGGTGTTCTTTGTGCCTCAACTACAATGCAATCTCTTATCTGTGCATAAGATCAACCAAGACTCTAAGTGCCGAACTGTTTTTTATGGAAGTTCATGTGTGTTTCAGGAACAGGCCACGGGGAGACAGATTGGTAATGCCGAGCTGAGTACCGGACTCTATGTCATCAAGCCAGATCAGCCTGCCATGTGTCAGCTCGCCCAACATTCACCCCAGTACAAAGAGATCATGCTCAATCACCTTAGACTAGGGCATCCAAATTTCATGTATCTCAAAAGAATGTTTCCTTCTTTGTTTATCAATAAAAATATCAATTCCATTCAGTGTGACATGTGTGAGTTCGCCAAACATTCTCGAAGCTCGTATCACCCCACCTCGTACAAACCATCTCGTCCATTTGCCACAATTCACAGTGATATATGAGGTCCCTCAAAAGTTCCCAATATCACTGGAGTTCGATGGTTCCTTCTCTTTGTTTACGACCACACTAGACTCAGTTGGATATACATGATGAAACAAAAATCTGAAACATCCAATCTATTCAAAACCTTTCACAAAATGATCCAAACACAGTTCGACACATCCATTCAAATTGTCCACACTGACAACGCTCGAGATTACTTTAATTCTGAGCTCGGCGATTTCTTCAAAACACATGGCATAATTCACTCCAGCTCGTGCGTTCATACCCCGCAACAAAATGGGGTAGCCAAGCGGAAAAATCGACACATTCTTGAAGTCGCCCGAGCCATCATGTTCTCCTCAAACGTCCCATCTCATTTTTTGGGAGAAGCTGTCCTCACAGCCACCTACCTCATAAACAGAATGCCATCTCGTGTCCTTGACTATAAAATCTCATCTCAAGTCCTTCTAGAGACATACCCTCACTGTCGACTCATCTCAACCCTACCTGCGAAAGTGTTCGGCTGTTCAGTCTTCACCCATTCTTATGGTCAAGGTAAACTTGAACCAAAATCGCCCAAATGCATCTTCCTTGGCTATTCAGCAACCCAGAAAGGCTACAAATGCTATGAACCCCGATCACGAAAATTCATAGTCTCAATGGATGCATCTTTTCATGAGTTCAGTCCTTACTTCGCCAATTCAGCTCGTCAGGGGGAGAATGACGAAAATGACTTCCCAAATTGGCTCATCATAAACCCAGAATTCAACTCGCCTCAAAATCCGACCTCACCTGTTCCAGAAATTCTCAGCTCGCCCAGCTCGCCTCAAAATCCGACCTCACTTGTTCCAGAAATTCCCAGCTCGCCAACCTCACCTGGTCAAGAAATTCCAGCTCGCAAGCCTCTGAACCCTTTCCATGCGAACTGAATATCACCCAGAGTCCGGTACAAGCTCGCGACCAAGATGTCTCTCCGAACTTGAACCACAACACTATTGAACAAGGTAACATCGAATCTCCAGACTTACCCATTGCATTGAGAAAACCTCCTCGGTCGTGTGCTCAATACAGGATGGCGGATTACGTGTACTATGGGAATTTATGTACGAGCTACCAAGCCTATGTGGCGAAGTTAGATGAAGGAAAAGTGCCGAACTCCATCGAGGAAGCCCTTCAAAGTTCCGAGTGGCGAGACGCAAGTCATGCTGAGATCCAAGCCCTCGAAAAGAATGATACGTGGGATATCGTCGAGCTACCACCAGGCAAGCGAACTGTTGGATGTAGATGGCTCTTCACCATCAAACACAATCCAGATGGGACAGTGGAGAGATACAAAGCCCGACTTGTCGCAAAAGGGTACACGCAGGCGTATGGCATTGACTATCAAGAAACATTCGCTCCAGTTGCAAAGTTCAATACCATCAGAATTCTCCTTTCACTAGCAGCCAACTTAGATTGGCCTCTCATCCAGCTCGATGTAAAGAATGCTTTTCTAAACGGCGAACTGGAAGAGGAAGTCTACATGCAACTCCCACAAGGATTTGACAAAGATCAAGGAGCCAATAAAGTTTGCAAACTCAAGAAGTCGCTATATGGACTAAAACAGTCCCCTCGAGCATGGTTCGGAAAATTCACCAACGTGCTCAAACGTTGTGACTACGAGCAGAGTCAAGCAGATCCAACACTCTTCTCAAAAATCTCCACACAAGGCAAGCACACCATTCTTAGTGTGTATGTGGACGATATAGTCATCACCGGAGACGACCTGGAAGAGATCAGGAGGCTGAAGCAAACTTTATCGTCTGAGTTCGAAGTCAAGGACCTCGGCAGCCTACGATACTTCCTCGGCATGGAGGTAGCTCGATCAGAAAAGGGCATCTCTGTTTCCCAGCGCAAATACACGTTGGATCTCCTCAAAGAAACTGGCATGCTTGGCTGCAAACCAGTTGACACTCCGATGGATGCCAATGTGAAACTTCTAGCTCGCACCAACGAGGCCGCCACCGACAAAGAAATATTTCAGCAGCTCGTAGGAAAACTCATCTACCTAACTCACACGAGACCAGATATTGGATTCGCAGTGAGTATGGTAAGTCGATTCATGAGTAATCTCTCTGAAACTCACATGGACGCAGTCATGAGGATTCTCCAATACCTCAAATCTGCCCCAGGGACTGGTCTCTCCTTCAAGAAAAGACGAAGTCGAGGTGTCGAAGTATTCACAGATGCAGACTGAGCCGGATATGTTCCAGACAGACGATCAACATCAGACATGTGCACATACGTCTGGGGAAATCTTGTTACCTGGAGAAGCAAGAAGCAGTCCGTTGTCTCAAGAAGTAGTGCTGAAGTCGAGCTCAGATCCTTAGCAAGTGGAGTATGTGAAGGCATCTGGCTGAAGAGAGTTCTCGACGACCTCAAGATCATCATCGAAGGTCCAATCAAGCTCTTTTGCGATAATCAAGCTGCTCTCAGCATAGCCAAAAATCCAGTCCATCATGACAGAACAAAACATATCGAGATCGACCGATACTTCATCAGTGAAAAGATTGAAGAAAAAATAATCGATATGGAATACATTCCGTCAGGTCATCAGCTCGCCGACATTCTCACCAAAGCCCTTCCGCGAGCAACCTTTTCCGAGCTATGTAGCAAGCTTGACCTCCTCAACATATACAGTCAAGCTTGAGGGGGAGTGTTGAAATCGAGCTCGTCAACTCGCCATTCCGCGTCGAGCTCGTCAGCTCGCCCTTCTGCGTCGAGCTCGCCAGCTCGCCCTTCCGCGTCGAGCTTGCCTCGGAAGTCCTCTCCTTGGAACTCATTCCACATGGGAAATTGTCGCATTTATTTCTCATGTTATTTCCTATGTCTTGCTCTTTGTGTATATTTATTATTCTCTTTTTCCTAGAAGTAGTTATTACACATGTATTTATTACACTCTCTCTTGTACCCACCATATGTATAAATATGTGATACAAATTTATATCAAATATAAGAAATATTCAAAGTCTCGGAACACTCTCTCTCTTCTCCGATTCTCTCTTTCTTTATCTTCTCTCCAGATTCGACTCTCTCTCTCTCTAAACTTCAACAAATCCACTTCCTCCGATAAACAAGGTGTATGCCTTAGTTTCTCAAGAATAGAAATAACTCTTGTCGCAGCGGATGTTCTTGGCAATACCAATTCGAATGCACACCAGCTAGTGTACATCGTCGCCAAGTTATTGTCTTCTCCTACGTTACGTATTTTGCAATCCAATATCAACTTTAAAGACAATCCACTATGAGAGGGAGTATTGGAGCATTAGCACAGTCTGTTGTTTTTTTATTCGTTCAACAAATTTTCTTATATGTCGTTTGATAGCTTTCGATGTTTCCTTTTGTACACAAACGATATGTCGTTTGTGTGCTTTCAGTTTTACTCTTTTGTATGTCGTACGACTCAGCTATATAAGATGAATGGATGTACATAGTTCATTAATCAAAAGATTAAATACTTTCATTCACTTTGATTATGATTCAAGAACATAGCTTCTTCCCTAATTCGATTTGGTTTTTTAAAACCTAGAATTCCAATAATAGCTAATATTTTTTGGCATTCACATCACCCATGCTGTGGGTGCACACATTAGTTCAAAACCCAAATCGGATCATGATATTCACCCTCTTCCGTGCAAGAGAGAACCTTTAACCTTAACACCTAGTCTTTAGTAAAATGGAGTTCTCTAATAAGCCCACCCACATTGAGTATTCCCACTTAGGTGGGACTTTGGTTTTTTTTTTTTTCAAAATAATCAACGTATAACTAAAATTAGTAAAATAGTACAAATTTAAAAATATAAAATTAAGATGTTTAATTAAAATATTTACCCTTGTATTGCGTAAATATTTAATCCTGTATTTAAATTTACGTATCAGGTTAAATATTTTACAATTTCAATATTTTAGTGTCAAACTTTTGCCATTTTGCTCAAATATAATGTCTTTGGCTATTGTAGTGTTAAATGTTGGATATTTTCCTAATCAGTTAGTATAGAATTTATATTTTTTCTACTTTTCCTATTTTGTGTGTAGTTGACACGTGGACCAGTTGAAAATCGTCGTGTTGGCTGCAGTAATTCCGATTTCAGATATGATGACCTTTTTTGGGTAAGGATGAAGCCCAAACATTTCTGTTATGTGCCAGATGACAGATGTGAATCATTTATATGTATAAGGAAGTGGTTGAAAGTTTGAAACTTGTCGTTTTCGATCCATTTATTTGGCTCTCTCTCAAATGTATAATTTATCAAGTGTACACAGTCCGAGCAAAAAAATAGGGTTATATAGGTATATAACCATATGATTATAAGGGTTTTATTTTTAGTCAATCTTCTGTTAATTTTTTGTTAATAGCCACAACAATTTATTTACAGCAAGTTAAAAGACGTGAATGACCTTAAATGACTTTCGCCCATTATTTTTAGCGTAATAATTTAAATGGAAAAAAAAAATTCAACCATAACTACCTCGCATAAATCAAGGGAGCATTTAAAACTCCATAAATGCATATCTAACCCCTCTCTCATTATCTCTCCAGCGTAAAGAAATATCAAATCTTCATAAATTAGAATTTTTCCCTCACCTCTATGTTCATGCGCTCCAGGCCGTAATCCACGTGCTCTGCCAAAAGCCCTCCGTGCATGAACACCGACTCCCCTACCACCACCGCCGTCACAGCTTTTCCAGGCCGCGGCGCGTCACGATTGGTGAGGCCGAAGGATTGGCGAGCCTTGTGGAGAAAAAGAGGTTGTCTCTAGAGAAACAGCCCGTGATTCCTCCCCAACGATGGCGCTCAAGGTCACAGCCGCCGATTCCTCCCCGGTGATGGTTTTCAAGGTCGGCATGAATTCCGGCAAAGCCTACTTACATGTGGAACACCATGATTCGAGGTTGTTACATGACCGGAATTGCAAAAGGCCTGCGAGAAAGCTCCGACGCCCAAGGAAGATGGGTCGGTGATTTGTTACACGAGGAATATGAGTTTCAATGGTTATTTGGTTGTACATAATAAGATGATTCGTTTTTATTCGGATAGTGTATATTTGTGTAAATACAAAGCATATTTACAGTATATTCGTGTAAATACAAAACATATTTACAGTATATTCATTGTAAACACAAAGGTATATTCGTGTAAATAAACTGGAAAAAATTCTGAAAATATTTTGGACGTTCTAAAATTATGAATATATGGAAAACAAAATAATATCAATAAATGAAGAATATTTTCCAAATCCACACGTCCAAAAATTTAAAAAAAAAAACAGGTTAACTTCTTTCCTAATCGGTTTGATTCAAAATTAAAAAAAAAAAAAAAAAAACAGGTTAACTATTTTCCTAATAGGTTTGATTCAAAATTTAAAAAAAAAAACTGCCTAAATTATAATTAATAAGGGTAAAGGTGTAAAATTATTTCAATTAATGAGATGACACGTAAGCAAGATGACTTATTTATAGAAAATTAACGAAATGTTGGCTAAAATCAAATTGCAAACCTTAAAGATGGCTACGCAGCCAATTTTTCGAAAAAAAATAAAATAAAATTGTACAGAATTTGAAGCTATCAAGTGTAGACAGAACTTCGAAGCTACGAAAATGGATAATTGACCATTTCATGACGAATGAAAATCCAACTCTATGAACAACGGGAATGAATTAAACTGTTTAATGTAAGGTGTTAATATAATTTATCTGATTCAGTATCTAATTTTTTATGTCTAAGAATCTTCACGGACCTTTTTCATCATTCCCGTAATAAAGTTTGGGAAATTAAATAGTAATTTACCTAACAAAATATTTAAATGCGAGTAATCTGTTCAGCCAATTTGAGTAGGCCTAAATTTGAGAGATAAAGTGATCATATATTTGCCAGATTGGAGGGCTCCATTATCTTTTTTTTTTTTTTTTTTTGAAAAAGGAGGGCTCCATTATCCAGCTGTCCAGGATCGTACACGGCACATGACAACACTAATATAATTTTTTGGCCATTTATATAATTTCTCAAGAAAATAATATATATATATATATACCTTTTATATATTTTTATCTCTTTATCCTCTCTACTAAAGAAATCTTCTTCCCCAGCTGTGGTATATCTATATTCCAAGAAAAAACAGAAGGTGGAATATGCGTTAGCGTATGCAATTATTTTGTTTGTTTACGAGGAGTTTGGAATCTGTTTTTTAGTTTTGGTCATTGTGCTTTGTTCTTTTTGTTATTATCTGAAGCTTTTACTCCGAATCTTTTTAGTACTTAAACGTATAATTTGTGTCCCCTATACTTTTAACCATAAACAGTACCTTTCTGTTTGCATGGACTGTAATAGGTAAGTGATGGAAATATTTTCTGGTTGTCATTAACAAAATGTGTGCTTTTTGGGTCTCAAAACCATACCAGAAACCTCTATGATAACACTTGTTTAAGTTAGTTAGAAGTGGATCAAGTTATGTTGAGTTGATTTATTCTATGAAGCAATGCAGTGCAGGGACTAATCTGAAAAGAAACAATAGTCTCAACCGTTCTTATTCTGATTCGGGGGGAATTGTCGCAGGGATGGGAAAATCTCCAGCAAAATGGATCAAAACCTTGATTTGCGGGAAGAGATTATCAAAATCTAGCTCAGGAGTGGTACGTTTATTTTTTAATTTTATTTTCAATATTTGTTTATAAATTACCAAAACCTGTTTACAATGAACTTTTTTTTTTTTCTATCAAGAAATTTGCAATGTCGGAAAAAGACGAAGGCGTTTCAACAAAGACACCGTCAATCTGCGACGACATATCACTAATTTGTAATTCCGAAAAAATCAAGGTAGACGAGGAAGAGCAAGCGGTTATCATGGCCCAAGCCGTTCTCCGAGGCTACTTGGTAACCCATTTTGAGGCCTTTTTTAAGTCAGCTAAATTGATGTTCATGTGACAAAATATAAAATAAATACGGACTCTCTGATCTTCAGGCTCGTCGCACGTTCCGTGCCATGAAAGGCATCGTGAGACTACAGGCACTCGTGCGAGGGCACTTGGTCAGAAGACAGGCCGTTTCAACTCTGCGCTGCGTTCGGGGGATTGTTTGGTTGCAGGCTTTATTCCGCGGGAGAAGGGTCCGAGCCTCAGACATCGGCCGTGAAATTCACGAGAAACTCTGTTCTCGGGTAACTCTTGCTCAACAAAGTTCTTCTCTTCTTGTCACTTGAAAATCAATTAGAGAAACTATCATATATATGTACCATCGTCGGCTTTTAATTTGATCTCAAAATATCATTGTGCTTGAATAAATTTCCCACATGTATAATTCCACTGTCATTGTTTTTGTTGACTTTTTGTTTAAATTTTATTTATTAAAAGATCGGAACATCCGTTAAAAAAATTAGAGAAATAATTTTTTTTCCAATTTTCCACCAAAAATTTAATTTGACCAAAAATACTACTAAACTACTTGTACAAATACAACTTTACCGTCAACAATTCATGTCAATAATTTATGTCAACAGAGAACTCAAAACTCACAGATGTCAATAATAGATGTCAACGGATATCAATTGTTGACATCATGTTGAGGGTAAAATTGTATTTGTACAAGTGATTTACTAGTATTTTTGATCAAATTAAGTTTTTGGTGGAAAATTAGAAAAAAACTTATCACATAGTGTTAGTTGAGTCAATTTCTCATAACCTATCACTTTAATTAATTAGGGTAATCATTGAACTATTTTAAACTGCTTCTTCAAAATATATTTTATATATAATTATTTAATAAGATAATAAGACAAAAATTGTTAGTTGTATAAAATGTATTTTGATTGTCAATACTTATCTATTTATTAATAAATTTTTTTTATTCTAAAATGGAATTATAGGCTTCTATCCATATTCAAATTCAAAAGGAAATAACTTGAAGACAGAGGGGTATAATTTATAAAGATCGATAACACATGAGACACTTGTTTGTTTATTAAGATTTTAGATATCTTTATGATCAACTTTTAAATATATATGGTATGAAGTTTACATTTGGCTGAAACACAAGAGATACATCACATCCTCTAAAAAATCAGCATTGTCATACTATTTTTGCATTGTTCTTATGTTTTGATTTCTCAGGACTTCTCTGGATTCAGTACCACCCCTAGGCAAGACAAGCTATCCTTGAATGCCTTTGTTTCCAAGGTAAAATAAAAAAAATTAAAAAAAAATCTAATAGTACTGTCATAAAAACCAATTCTAGCGGTTTTATATTTTTCATTATATTTTTTGTGCATTGGATTTTTAATATGCACTTTCAAAGAGTTTAGTTCATTTACTTATCAAATTTGAATGAATGCTATTTTCTGATTGAATTATTTAGACAATTAATGATATAACGTTACAGCTCTATATCTAGTATCAAATCATAATAAAAATTAAAAACACAGTTGCAGCTCATAATTTAATGTATCTTTGAAAGTCATTTGTTTCAGGGTGAGAATTTTTAAACATGTTCAATTTATATTTTGTTATCATATAACTAATAACATGTTTATATTTACTCGTTAAAATAGTGCTAATTTGTTTCCCAATGATTTTAGAAATTGCTTCTTTTTTTTTTTCTCTTCAGCTTCTTGCTTCATCAAGTACAGCTCTTCCACTGCATTATCGGTACAATCCAACGGAGCCGAAATCTGTTTGGCAATGGCTAGAGAGATGGTCAGCATCGAAATTATGGGGGCCAAGTCAATATAATAAGAACAAGAAGCAAATTATAAGCACAGACAAAAAGACTCAAAGAAAGAATGGAACAAGAAACAATTTTCAGATCAAGAAAACCGATCTGAATAGGCTCAAACGGGTCGAGGAGAGAGTGTCGAACTTAAACAACCGAAAGCTTCTGTCGGACTTGTTCCGAACGAGTCCGAGGAAATCGGAGGCCAGAGAAGATCATCCTCAAATCAACGAGCTCGAGAGGGTTAAGCAAAACCTTAGGATGATCTCGGCTTCATCAGCCAAATCGACTCTGCTCGTTACTACAAGCCCGTCACAGCCCCCGGAGATCGAGATGGAAGACAAAACCGGAGAAGATGCCGTGAAAGTCGAGGACGAGCCAAAATCTGCCGGAGATGAAAATCCGACGAGGGAAGAGGAAACTTTCCGGAGAGATCATCTCCCACGGAGGTTGGAATTTCTGGAGAGTGATCATCTCCCGCGGAGAAGCCCGTTATCACCGACCGTGCCGAACTACATGGCGTCGACTAAGTCGGCGAAAGCGAAGCTGAGAGGGTTTCGGTCTCCTCAGTCCGGTGATGGAGGTTTGTCGAGACGCCATTCTCTGTCAGCTTTCTCCGGCGACGGAAAATCAAGCATGATAAGGCCGCGATCGGCGGAGAAAGTGGTTGCAAGAGGCGGAGAAAATAATTACTACAGGCCTGTATTGTCCTCTACAGATGGCTATGGTAAAATTATATTCTATATTAATCTCTTTTTATATATATATTTATATATATAATGAAATCAGTTATGACTTGGTATGTTTTATTTATTTACTTATTTTTTTGGGGTTTTTTTTTTTTTTCAGGTTCTGGTAAGACATCTCGACCTGGTTGGAGAAGGTAAGATTTTGTAGACGCTCTTTTTATTCCTTCACTGAGGAGGTAAAAGAAAATGTAGCAACATTAAGTGTGTAATTTTGTGTTAATTATTTTGTTTGTGTGATTATAATATGTGTACATTCTAACGGTTTCCATCGACTTTAATTTTTTTTCCTTTTCAGTTGACTAATTTGTTGTTATGAAATATTATTTCTTACTTCCAATTTGTCTCCAGGAGACTAACCAGGTTTTTTTTTTTTTTGGGGCTATATAGTGTCTCTCTCTTCACATTTTCTTTCCAATTCGGGGTCATCTTTTATATATGTATAATATATCATAGAGAAATTGCTTAATTTGCCATCAATTTCATAATATTTTCTCATTTTCCACAAAAACGCTAATTTTTCCCAAAATGCCACCATCTATGTCAACAATGTTGACATCTATGTTTGCTCTTCACTATTAGATGTCAACATTGTTGACATAGATGTCTACATTGTTGACATAGATAGTGGCATTTCGGGAAAAATTAGCATTTTGATGGAAAGTGGGAAAATGTTATAAAATTTGTGGCAAATTAGGCAATTTCTCTATATCATATATGTACATATTGTACATCTTTTTAACATGAGGTGTTACAATTTAAAAATTAAAAAGGACGGTTATGTAGCTCAATAGAACTTAAACTTTTGCAAAATAGTCATAATTTGTCAACTAAAAACAAAATAACCCAAATTTCTAAAAAGTCCAATTATACCCTCGGCCCAATAACAATTTTGAACCCTAATTCTTCTCAAGCTATTCTGAACCCTAATTCTCCTTGACTCTCTCTCCTCCGCCGTGTCGATGCTCATGCGTCGGAAGGAGGTCAAGAACTATGGCACCGCCAAGTCCATCGAGGGACACTTCTCCGCCGGAGAGACTTGCCTCGTCGTCGAGGACCTCGTCACCAACGGCGCTTCCGTCCTCGAGACCACCGCGCCGCCGGGATCGTCACCCTCGACGCATGGAAGAGAATCGGAGGGTGACTGTTCCGGCTCCGGCTCCGGCGGCGACTCCGGCGAAGGCGCGGAGGTTCGGGTTGGTCTGGATCGTGGATTCGCGAGAGAAGTTGTGGTTAATCTTTAACTTGTTTGAATTTTATTGTTGTGGATTGTAGTTTTATAACCTAGGATTAAATTTAATGAGGGTAGATTAATCAACGAATCTGGATTGATATTAGATTGTGAAAATTTATCAGTTTATTGATTAAAGATTAACATGGATTAATTAATTTATTCTTATTGTTGTTGTTGGTGTGAAATCAATCAATGGATTAATATTACTGAAGCCTGGATTAATTTTATTAGAAGATTAATCCAGGCTGGATTAAAATTAATCATACCTTAAACTCATGAAAAATATGAACAAAATTAATCCTGCCAATCTATTCCAAATATTATGAATTAAACTACAATGTCAAACAATTTTCATAGCCTAAACATTCATAAACACTAAAATAAACAAGATGACACTTCATTGATAGCATGTATAGGATTAATTTCAGTGGAAGATTAATTCAGGCTGGATTAAAATTAATCCTACCTTAAACTCATGAAAAATATGAACAAAATTAATCCTGTCAATCTATTCCAAATATTCTAAATTAAACTACAATGTCAAACAGTTTTCACAGCCTAAACATTGATAAACACTAAAATAAACAAGATGAATTCATTCGAAGAACGCATCCTCTTCTTCCGAGGCCTTCCGGGAAGAGTCTTGAGCTTAGGCGGTTTGATAACGCTTGTATCACCCGCACGAACCAATGAGGCCTGATTCTCGTTTACATGATAGACGCATCTGGAATAAATCGACCACCTCGAATAGCGTCAAATGAACTTCATTGACCTAATTCAAGAAAAATATGACACAATAAGTAAGATTAATCCAGGTTGCATTAAAATTAATCCTACCTTAAACTCATGAATATATGAACAAAATTAATCTTGTCAATCTATTCCAAATATTAATCGAGACAGGATTAAATTTAATGAAAACCTGAAAATCCAATTCATAAACGCAGAATACAAAACAAAAACACCTTGAATTCAGCTGGATTAATGAAGATCGCTGTCGGAATTCGTTGATGAATTCGCCGACGACTGAGAATCAATGCAAACTCGGAGAAGGAACGCGAAAATCTGAGCAATTCCCCGACGACGAGAAGGAAGCCGAAACTGAAATTGACTATTGAGAAAAAAACCGAGCAATTCGAAACTGAAGGAACGCGAGCATAAATCCGAGCAATTCGCCAACGACGAGCAAGAACGCGATTCTGAACTCCTCTGAAGCCGAAAGGGAAACTGAATAGGGAAATAGAAGAATTTTGAAGGAAATCGAGGGAGAAGACCTCGGAAGGGAAACTGATGCTTATCTACAAAAGGGTATAATGGTATTTGTACTCTCAATTGGCTATTTTGCTGTACATAATGAAACTATGACTATTTTGCAAAAGTCATAGTTTGAATTGGCTACTTTATACCATTTTTCCAATTATAAACACGAACTGCTCTCCATATTGCATACAAGAGAAAGGAATACGTGAGACGGAGCTGAGAAATGATGGGATCTCGAACCTTAATTGGTTATGGAGTTTCAAAATTTATTTTGGGAAAATTGGAGATTTCTAACCCTATCTCGATTTGGGTGATGAATATTATGCCAATTTTGTGAATAAATCAAATAATTCCTTTGATATATATCTGACAAATATGGTTAAAATTGGCGTTATTAAGCTGTAATTATGAAAACCTAGTCGAAATTTTGAATCTGAAATATGAGTTTCGTTTGAAGAATTAGTGACAAACATGTCACCAAAAGCTTAACAAACAGGTGTGGTGACAATATAGTCACTAAACTATCTGTGTTTCAATTTAGTGACAATAATATCACTAAATTTTTAAACGAAATCTGGGTTTCGTTTTTAGATTTAGTGACGCATTTGTCAATAAATAAAAAAATAAACCCAGTTTCAGTGACCAACATATCACAAAAGCTGCGAAATTAATGACATTAGTTTAACTAGACTGTGTTTGTGGTTGTTAGTGTGCAGTGATAAAATGAGATATTTTTACGTTGGTCAAACATAGCGGTGTATGGCTCAAGGATGAGTATTACGATATTGGTGTTACATATGCACTCCTTATACCGCCGACGACCAACTGTGAGGATTTCATGAAGTTATTGTTTTCGAGTTCGGAGGGAAAGTTTAATCCAAAAACTCATAAGCTCAAGCACGAGCATGGAAACTACATCAACGAATATGGATTCCACATCCCTTTACAACATGAATATTCATTCTCCAATAGTGACAAGTTAGTAACTAATTCCAGCTAATCAGTTACAAACTTGTCACAATGAAAATACGTCACTAATTCCAGCTTGCCTCAATCAAAGCAGATGTTGCTTCGAGTGGCAAGTTCCCTTTTTGGAACGTCTTAACGTAGAGGCCACCATCAGTGATATTTCTATATATACTCCATCTTGTTGGAGTCGTACTCGTCGTCCAGCTTCAATCCCGTGATATAGGCGAAATGCTACTTGGTGAACTCCCTCGGTGTACCGCTGATCTCGATGAGGAGTATGTCGGACGATTGAGGCTGTCCCTCAAAGTACCCGGTCCTCACCATAAGGTTTCTTATGAGCTTTGAAGACCGTGTGATCGTAGGCATAGACATGAAGTGTCCAAAGCACGAATCCTTGAACAATGTTAATTCCTCATTCGTCATTCCAACTTATTCTTTGAAACCTTCCACGTTCTCGTGGAAATTGAAATTGTGACCGATGGACTCATCGGTCACGTATCGTGCGCCGCCATATATGAACATAAAAAACACACCGAATCAGTTATATGTTACAAAGTTTTTTTTGCTAACAATAATGTCACTAATTCTTCAAAGGTTTTCAATATTATGGAGTATAGTACACTTGATTATTTAGTGACAACTTTTTAAGATTTAGTGACATTCTATGATTCAGCGACAACAGTGAGGGTGTCACTAAATCTTCAAAGGTTTTCACTTTTACTGACAATAGTGTCGCTAAAAGCAATACACTCGAAGATTTAGTGACTCTTTTGTCACTAAATTTGTGACATGTAACCAAAGCTTCAAAAGTTTGGAGATGTAGTTACAAAAGTATAACTTAAACTTGTAAATCTTTGAAGATTTAGTGACCCCAGTTTCACTAAACTTGCAAACCTATAAACATTAAGAGCCAACATGTATCAAATACATATCCTGTTTTCTAAACCCAACAAGCGAATTATCACAAACCTTCTAACACCAACACTAGAATTTCATAACCAAATCCAAATATATATTTTTCCCTAAGAACCAATAACAATTTGGGTTTGAGATTAAAACCTAATAACCTAAGAATTTCATAAACTAAAAGTAGACCATCTGCCTTCAAAACTTTACCGAGCAGGGGTTTCTTTGGCGAGGCACCATCACATACGCGTTAGCATCAGCTCATGAGCTTGATTCGTCCAAGTTGGTGGGTTTATGACATTTTTCAGGTGGTGGTTTCAAGGCCGGAGCCTTGCTATTGGACCGAGACAATTTTGAACTTTCCGCAGCAACCTTCTTCTGCACAATTGGCTTGTTCAGCGAAGATATTGTAACCCGACATGGGGAAAAAACAACATCTGGCTAGTTGTTGGAGGTTTTTAAGGTTTGCATGTTTTGTGAGAAAGCTCTTATTTGTCATTTTTGGGAAATGGAGACACAATCGAAAAAAGAACTTCGTTGGCGAGATTGGTTCAGTGGTGGTTGGGTTCGGAAATGGGTTCGGAAATGAGCATAAAAGAAGCGGCGGCGGTGGTTTGGTATGTTCTTAGAAATGGGAAAAAGGAAATGCCTTTAGGTCTGGGTTGTTTGTCGTCGTTTTGTGGTGTTAGAAGGATTGTTGTTTGGGTCTGCAATTGAAAAGTTGAGAAGAAGAAGAGAAAAGAGAGAAATGAAGTGGAGAAGTGGAAGTGACGGTTGAGTGGGGAGGGAAGGGGTGGGAATAGTTTAGGTGGAAGGAAAAATAAATGAAAAAGAAAAATTTGAAAAAAACAGAAAGATAAGGGCAAACAGGTAAGGGCTTCTCATATCACACAGCATCCCACTATATATGCCGTGTGATATGCTCCAACCACACTGTATTTGTATCACCAAATATAGAGTGTGATACACTGCCACGCTATATTTGCAGTGACACTGTATCACACGACAAAGCTTTTTTTTTTTTATAAAAAAAAATCCTTTTAATAACACATTAAACATTAATTATATATATATATATATGTATATATTAACCCTATAATTATTTATAAAACACCAAAACTCATAAATTGACTACAAAAAATACATTAAAATAAACTTCAAGTAAAACATAAAAAATTTAAACATAGATTACAAAGTTTAAATTAAACACACTAAATAAAATAAAAACTAAAACTAAAAACAATAACATAATTTTAAAAGACATAGTAAAAACTTAAAACATAATTTAATAACGGTGAAAATTATTTCCAGTTCCATCAATATAATTATAATACTGAGTGTAATCTTGATTTTGATCTCCTTGAGTTTGATCTCCCTTAGTTTGATCTCCCTGAGCTTGATCTTCCTGAACTTGATTTTGTTTATAATTAGATGCTCGATATTGAGATCCATAATATTCAGAACCTTCTCCTTGTTCTTTATATTGGTTCGTCTGTGCTCTTTTTTGCATAATTTTTTCTTTTTCTTTTACTAGAAATTCACGCATATTTGGGTCGGATATAGTATCCAAATTCATGAATAAAATGTTATTCTCTTCTTTCATTTGAGCTAGCTCAATCTTTTTCTTTCATTTTTTTGTCTCTGAACTTCAATTCTATCAATATTAGAATCTTTAATAGTTCGGACAAGACTCTTATTTTTGTCCATAATTTTTTTAAATTCTTCAGCATCTTTTTGTTGTTTCTTTGTTTTTTTTACACCCATTGGTCTTCCAGATAAATTGCAAGTGCCTTCTTGATCGTTCATGTTAAGATCAAATGAATTTATACCGGGGGTTACAGGTGACTCGGTATAAAATGATGACGATGACGGATGGTTAAGACCCGGGGACTTGGTATTTGAGCTGTTACCAGCAAATTTCTCAATTCTCTTAAGAATAAGCCACACATGGTCGAATTTGAAACCCCTCTTGTATTTGGCATCCTCTACCAATAACATCTTCGCTTGAGTTAACTATTACATATTGATAAAAGAATGATGGTAAAATGTTAGTTAGTACAAATAAAAAATAAATATAATGTATACATTTATCGACAAAATAAATACTTACAATGTCTTGTTCCGAAGCACCGCTGAGATTCTTATTTTCAATCTGGTTAATACATCCCCTTAGTTTCGAAACAGCAGAAAGAATGGTTGTCATTCTAGTTTCTAAAGATCTTCTTGGTCTAACTTTTTGGATTCCATTTGAGTGATACTCTGTTTCAATTCTTGCCCAAAATTGATCTTTTTTTTGGGAAATCCCTATGATTGGGTTTTGAGAAATATCAATGTAGGTTTGACACAAGAGTATATCTTCTTGAACAAAGTATGAAGAACTGCAACTTGATGAAGTCATGTTTGAAGAAATGAGGTGAAGAATGAATTTGTGAGGAAATAGGTTGAGGAGTAAGTCTTATTTATAGAAATTGAACGGCTAGATTTTAGAAATGCAGCGGCTAGATTTTAGATCTAAAATTCAATGGTCCGGATCTATTTGTTTGTTTCTGATAATGCTAAGAGACAAGATGTGACAATACAATGCAACGACTAGATTTTAGATCTAAAATTCAATGGTCCGGATCTATTTGTTTGTTTTTGATAATGCTAACAGACAAGATGTGACAATATAATGCAACGGCTAGATTTTAGATCTAAAATTCAATGGTCTGGATCTATTTGTTTGTTTCTGATAATGCTAAGAGACAAGCTGTGACGATACAATGCAACGACTATATTTTAGAACTAAAATTCAATGGTCCGGATCTATTTGTTTGTTTATGATAATGCTAACAGACAAGACGTGACAATACAATGCAACGACTATATTTTAGATCTAAAATTCAATGGTCCGGATCTATTTGTTTGTTTCTGATAATGCTAACAGACAATACGTGACAATACAATGCAACAGCTAGATTTTAGATCTAAAATTCAATGGTCCGGATCTATTTATTTCTTTCTATAAATGATGAGTTTCATACTTGGAAAAATATCACCTCATTCTTTACCGTATACTTATTCTCATAAAAAAACGATGAATTTTCAATATGGTAGTTCATCTTACATACCATCTTCTTCCTCTTCTTCTTCAGATAATGAATTTTATGAAGATCTAGAAAACAAAGTCATATCTCAAATTACTAAAAATAACAATTTCATGCTAAATCGTATGCTAAATACCGAAGGCTCTCATCGTGGATCTATTCATGGTCATATCGTTATCAACCATGATCGGGAACAAGCCGCTCACAATCTCTTCAACGACTATTTTGCAGAGAATCCTCGATTCCCATAGATAATGTTCCGACGAAGATTTCGAATGAGCCGAGCATTATTTATTCAAATTCATGATGTTGTGCAAAGGCATGACAATTAATTTGTCCAACGAAGAGATGGACTCGGTAAACTCGGGTTATCTAGTTTGCAAAAACTAACAGCCACTTTTCGAATATTGGCATATGGATCACCGGAAGACTCCACCGATGAGTATATCAAAATAGGCGAGTCCACAACTTTGGAATGCTTGAAGAGATTTTGCCGTGCTATTATCGAGGTGTTTGGAGGCCATTATCTTCGAGCACCTAATGCTATTGACGTTGCAAGATTTCTCCACATTAATGAGCGTCGAGGATTTCCAGGTATGTTGGGTAGTTTAGATTGTATGCATTGGAAGTGGAAAAACTGTCCAACAGCTTGGGGAGGTCAATATGCTGGACGTAGTGGATCTCCTACGATTATTCTAGAAGCTGTAGATGATTATGATCTTTGGATATGGCATGCATACTTCGGTCTACCAGAATCTAATAATGATATTAATGTGCTAGAGGCATCTCATCTTTTTACTAATCTTGCTGAGGGTACTGCTCCACCGGCCAATTATGTCATTAATGGAAAAGAATATAACATGGGTTATTATCTAGCTGATGGCATATACCCAAAAAGGTCGACCCTTGTTCAAATTATTCACGATCCACGTGGTCCAAATGAAAGTTATTTGCAATGAAGCAAGAAGCATATAAAAAGGATGTGGAGCGTGCATTTGGAGTGTTGAAGTCAAGATTTGCAATTGTGACCGGACCATCCCACTTTTGGAGTAAGAAAATGTTACATGATATCATGACATCTTGTATTATTTTACATAATATGATAATAGAAGATGAACGCGATGTTAATCCAACCATTGAAGAAAGAGCCGAAGTTCCAAATGCTGAAGTTGAGATGACAGACGATGAAGATGTCCGATTTCAACAATTCTTAGCTCGACACCGACAAATCATGAACAGAGACGCTCATATTGAACTTTGAAATGCATTAATTGAGCACTTGTGGAATGAATATACTAATTCTGATAATTAGTACGATGTAATATATCTTTCAAATGTATGTTTTTATGTTGAATTACTTAAATGTAATATTTTTAGTAATGTTATTTTTATTTATCTTAATTTTTGTTAAATATTGGTAAGTACTAAATTATTTTAATCACTTAATTAAAAAATATCACCATTATAATTATTTATTGAAAGATTTATCAATAAAGAGATTGTTTTATTTTAATAATATAATAATGGTGAATAATATTTTTAGTGTGAAATTTGGTGTCGTGGTTGGAGTTGGAAAAAAATTTGGTGCTAAATCAACGTAAAAGTTGTGTTGAATTAACACCAAATATAAGAAATGGGTTGGAGTTGCCCTAGTAGCACAAATAAGTTTAAAACAGAGAATTTTAGTATAATGTCCTCCAAAATTTCTATTTGTGATAAGTTCTCATGGCTGAAATTCAATTCTCTTCAACTTAAGACTTAAGAGGGAAGCTTATCTAGAGTTAGAAATTAGCCGGGTGGGCGGGGAAAAAAAAATGCGAAAAAGCGGGAAAGCAACTTTGGTTCATCGCCACGTCACGGATCCGTGCAAAACCTAGTTGGACAATCGTGGCGGTTCATTTAATCATGGACGGCCTTAACCGCTTCAAACATCAAAATTGTGGATTGCCATAAAACTTGCACTCCTGTAATACATCAGTATATATACCCAAAATCCTTGATGAGCCTAATCACATTCACTTCCTCACAAATCTTCCAAAGCACAACTCTGACCCTGCTCATAATTCGCAGTACTCTTTGAAACAGGTTCGAATAATATTTTCTTTTTTTCCTTCATATTTTTCTTCTATATCAATTCGAAATTCGTCTGATTCAGACTTCTAGTTTTTTCTACTGTAGGCATCGAATTTTAGGGATTTGAAATCTGAAACGTGATTTTGAATTTTATGATACAGGAATCAGAGAAGATGTCTGGACGAGGAAAGGGAGGGAAGGGGCTTGGGAAAGGAGGAGCAAAGCGTCACCGTAAGGTTCTCCGCGATAACATCCAGGGAATCACCAAGCCGGCGATCCGGAGATTGGCTCGCCGTGGCGGAGTGAAGCGAATCAGCGGCCTGATCTACGAGGAGACCCGCGGTGTCCTCAAGATCTTCTTGGAGAACGTCATCAGAGACGCCGTGACCTACACTGAGCACGCTCGCCGGAAGACTGTCACCGCCATGGACGTCGTCTACGCGCTCAAGAGGCAGGGCCGTACTCTCTACGGCTTCGGCGGTTAGGGTTTGGAGCTTTTTGTTGGCCTATCCTTTGAAATGTCTGTAAATTGGCTGCGTTTTAGGTTCTCGCTCGTCGATTTTAATTTACCTTAGTTAGATCGTTTGGCTGATATTATTTGTTACTGTTTGTGAAACTCCGAACCGGACTAAAATGAAATCAGATTTGTTTTGCTTCTCTGTGGTTTTGGTTATATCAAAGGGCCAATCGTCTCTTGTAACATGTGTACGCCAACAAAGAAATTGGTTGATTCTCTGAAGAAATGTGAATTTTAGTATTTTTAAAGCTAAATCTCAAACTTTTCGAAACCAACTTGTTGGAACTTGGAATGTTTAAAATAGAGTTAGATTTCTTGTGCTGAGAAACTAAGTGGGAAATGATCAAGATGGTGCTTCTGTTATTGCTAGTACAACTATAATCCTTGCTAGCATAGAATGGGATGTAAAGATGCTGGGTAAGCCTAATTGGAAAATATTAAACTGCCTATATAACTGTTCATTTCAATATGTCGGAGATAAGAGAAATTTCATTGTAGATCTCGTTATTAGCGTAGGAGATGCCAATCAAATGTGGTCGCATGGGAGAGGAAATAAATTGTTTATTATTGTCAAGTATGTAGTTAACATGTAGAAATAATTAAGAGCATTGAACAAATAGGAAAACGAAAAGAAAAAAAAACATAGTGATAATTAGGTAGGGTGAGAGGCATGAGAAAAAAAATCGATTATGCAGACATCAAATTGTTTTTTTTGTTTTTGTTTGAGAAGCTTGAATTTCAAAAATTAACAACACAATTTATTCTATTTTATGTTTTGAGGGCAAGTGCCAGGAACCAATGGACAATTTATTTTCTGTCTTTGTAAAAATGAGTATAAATCACCTCTACACTTTTCGGTTTATACAAATGGTTTGAGAAAATAAATCAATGCCTATCTATGGTGCTCTAATACAAAATTTATTGACATTTACATTTAATTGAGTGATCAAAACTCCCCATTGATGATAAGAATTATGTAGTCCAATCTGTATCCGCCGGTGTGAATGCATTCGTTGGTGATTGAGTCGCCCTTCCCCCAACAACACTGCCACACGTTACACACACGTCTTATACACAATACACAGAGAGAGAGAGAGAGAGAGAGAGAGAGAGAGAGAGAGAGAGAGAGAGAGAGAGAGAGAGAGAGAGAGATACTGGTTTGAGTGTCGTAAATGTTTTGGAGGAGCTGGGATCGAGCCTTGTTGATGATGTTGATGCAGTGGCAGGTGTGCACGTCGAGATCTTTGAGCTGAGTCAGCAGAGTGGCGTTGGTGTTCCGTAGCTGCTTGAGGACCACCTGTAGGAGATGCCTCTCCCTCTGGAGGAGAGCCAATCGCACGGCGTGCCTATCTTCCTCTACGGCGCACTCCACCACTCCCACCAACGACTCTATCGTCTGCAGATCGTGAGCCACGAAAGTCCCTTTCCCCACCGCCCCTTCCACTTCCTCCTCCGCCTCTGCCCCTGCTCCCACTCTCCGTCCCCGACACGTCATCGCCGCCTGCCACCTGGACAGCCTCCGTCTCCGGGCCCGCACGTCGGCCTTGAGCTCGGAGAAGCTGGACCGCAGGCGCTGGAACTCGTCGCGCTCCGACGGGAAGGGCTCGTCGGCTGCGTCGAATTGGGCCAAGACTCGGAAGGCGTGCTCGCACTGGGCCTCGCTCAGGCTCGACTCCGGGTCCAGCTCGTCGTGGAGCTCCTGGAGCGGGGCGTACGCGATGCGGGCCCGGGCGACGCTGCGGTGGAGGTCAAGGCAGAGCTGGGCAGTGGTCTCGCTGTGCTCGAAGAAGGACGAGGCGATGCGAGAGAGAGACCCGGGCTTCACCCTGTTCATCACGCCCTCCACGCACTCTCCGTCCGGCTGGATCACCACCGGATCCGCGTCATCTTCATCGTGATCGTGGCGGTGAATCGTGTGCCATATCTCGTTGTATGATCTCGACCCCACCGCTGCCTCGTACTCCAGGCGAGCGATGTTCGAAATCGAACTTGTTCCTGGGTCACGGCAATTACGCAAACACTTGGCGTGCATTCTTTCCTATTTCGCAATCGACAAAGGATTTTGCATAGCATTGCGAGCGTACCTGTCTCCGGCGATGGCGATGGCGATGGCGGTGGCGATGTGGACGACGGCGAGTAAGTATCGTAGACCCCCAGAGAAAGACAACGCGCCATTTTTTTTTTATTGTTTGATTAGTGTTTGGATCGAAGTCTATATATATGACTAGAGAGAGAGAGAGAGGAGAGTAAGAGAGAGATTGTAGAAGAAGCAGCTTGCGAAGCAAGCTCGACCCTTCCACACCATTCCATTCCCCACATTTTTTCTTCTTTTTTTTTTTCGTCAACTTCCGAATTTTTTTTTTTGTCAACTTCCGAATACTTTACTATTTTGTCAACTCCCATTTTGGGGGCCCCAGCCCAATCTATAGCCCAATTGAACTCCTGAGCCTGGGCTTGTTTAAAGTTCTTCCATGCCATGCTTAATGTTACAGCAACAAAAATAATCAGAGTTTACATTTGTTCGTTTACATAATTACATTACATTTCTAAATGATTATGAACCATTAAAGTAAATAATTGGTTTTCTCAAGAGATTCTAGTTGGTCCTCAGGTAGGCAGGTTCAACGCAAAGCCCCCTTTGACCACCTCCTCCGTGGTACCAATTTCTCATTAGCTTTCTTCAAATCAACACATGAATAACTCCCATTGCCATCCTGACATACATACATTACAACTTTGTAAATATATATACATACAATGATACAAATTCTATAACTCGCTTTCGCCTATCAAATGATGTTACCTCTAAAATAATATTCTCATCTTTTTTTAACTTGTCAACTGCATCGCCCACATCGAAATTACACGTCTCCCCGAACTCTTCTTGGATTAGCTCTTCGGATCGCCGGTCTAGACACTATTTTCAACGTTGCAAGCCTCAAAATTATGCACAGAAAAACGCTTACATTACATAGCCTCCGGTAACAATTGAACACGTAAGAAACACATAGCTGAGCATGAGCACGTAAACTCAAAAACCACATCATTCTTATTTTTTTTTTTTTATAAATAAAAATTTCAAGATTTGGCAGGGACCGGGGCGGGAATTATCCCCCACTGTCTCCGCACATCGTCCAAGTCCTCTTGGAAGTGCCGCTCGTAATAAACGGACGTGAGGTCGGTGCAGTGGGCCCCGGCCCGGACGGCCCACGGAAAATAGTGCCGGAAAAACAAGTTCCTCTGAGCGTCGTTGAACCTGGCGGTGCCACCTAGGACGGACATGAAGCACATGGGGAGGTACATCTGCTCGAACTCGATGACTTTTAGGGCCGACTCGCCGATGAGGTTGGTGGGGAGGCCGAAGAGGGCGTGCCAGAAGTCGTGGACCTCGCGGGCCCGGGTCGCCACGTAGGCGAGCTCCTCCGACTCCATGAACCTCACCGGAGGCCTCTCGTCGGGAGAGAAGTTCCTCGACCCCATGAACCGCGCGTAGGCCCCGCCGAACGTGTGCTCGGGGAGGTCCCACGCGTGCCCTACCTCAGAGGATATCACACGCGGTCGCTCTGCTAGTATCGCCTTTCGAACAAAAGCAAAAACAAAACAAAACAGAAAAAGGTCTCAGTTTGTTTTTACTGTGTTTTCGAAATCACGAGCGAAGAGAATTTTATTGTACTAGTCTGTAAACAGGTCGCTCTGATATCGTAGTAGAATCAGAATTTAAAATGCCACCGAGTTTGTTTTTCCCTTTGGGTACTGGCTTCGAAAAGCTAAAAAAAAAAAAAAGTACAGGCTTGTTCACCGAAAGTTCGAAATTCGAGAACTTTTCAGAAAGTACGGAAAACTTTCGACTCGGTATTTTAAGTTCTGTCGGAATTTTTGTCAAATTGAACCAACAACACCCGGCATTTTAATTAATCCTTGATTCAAAGTTCAAACTAAGGATATCAGGCCTGTTTGACCCTAACAAAACCGGATTATAAGGTAGTTTGTGACGAGATCTCCAGCAAATGCATGGGCTATCAAAATTTTATATTTGTCCATTTCTAATACTTCCTAATTTGGTGAGCTGGTTTAATCAAAGACTTGGTGAGGAAAAAGTCCCTATACTTGTATTCACTTGTTGTGAGATTATCGAGTAATGAAACGAATTAATGCGAGCTCCGATGATGATTCAGAGAATTGTGCCGGGATATCACTATTTGAGCGAGTGTGAGCCCCATTAAGAAGTAGAAATTTTAAAACTAATTTAATTTTTACTACTTGATAATTCCAACCACAACAGGTTTAATTTCAAACACATGCGCTTTTGCCTCACTAAGTCCTAGCTAACCAAATCACCAAACCAAACTTGGGCGTGTCAAACTATATCTTTGAAATAACTTGCGTTCTAAGAAACAAGGATCACAATCCTTTGCCAAATACAAAAGAGAGAGAATCGTATATTACCCTGCCTTCTGGGCTCTGTTTCATTCTCTGGAGAACTCTCTCGAAAGCCGGTTTTCCTGTGGTCTCTCCAAGAGCCGCGATGAGGTCAGCCCTTCTCGGATCCAACAGTGCTCCGACCGCCGATCCGACCGCCACCGCCGCCTGCTGCCACGTGTTCAGCCGCACTCTAGCCCCTCCGATCATCGGGATTGTCGATCGAACAAGATTGACGCTGAAACGAAAGTTTACACAGGAATTTCAACAAACAGTTTGCGGACACAAGAATAATATCAAAACGCATTCCGAAGGGGTTTGTGGAGCCGGTAATGAGATCGGAACATAGAGATCGAGAGGGAGATTGAAA
Source organism: Urtica dioica subsp. dioica (assembly GCF_054948205.1). Lineage (NCBI taxonomy): Eukaryota > Viridiplantae > Streptophyta > Magnoliopsida > Rosales > Urticaceae > Urtica > Urtica dioica. Next base: position 3,773,436 of record NC_142756.1, read on the forward strand.
TTTAATCAACCATGGGGAGATAAAAACAACACGTTTTCTCTAAACAAAAAAAAAAATATCTGGAATCATATGAACAAAATCTGCGATGCGGGAATAACTGTATCTATATGTATATGAAATCATGTACACTTTCATCAAATTCTAAGCAGACCGACCTTGAGAGAGAAGGCAAACAGCCAAAGGAAAGAGTTCGCGAGTTTGCCGGCCGAAAGAATGGAGGTTGGGTTCGAGCGTGACGAAGAGAAAAAAAAAATGAGTAAGCAACGTAATTAATCGAAGGGAAATGCGGCAAAAATACTTAATGTTAATGTTTAGACACTACTTATATATTCATTCTTTTTTCTTTGAGTAAAAATACTCAAAATTTCAAATTTAGTTGCACATAAATACTTTGTCATTAAAATTTTTATTTGAACTTAACAGTTCGAGTAGTAACGGACCCACTATAACGTAACATGTGGTATTTTTGCCAAAGAAAAAAACTTTGAGTATATAAATAGTTTGTCACTATCCCTACTACAGTTCATTGGGCTATCGTTCTTCGCTTTCTTAGGTATTTTAGTGGTACTTAGTTTCAAAGTTTATTGTTTCCTTCCTCGTTTTCGGTACAGTTGCGTGCCTACTTTGATGCTGATTGGGGTGGTGATCCTACGGATTGCAAGTCCACCACTAGATTCTGAGTTTTTCTTGGAGATTCACTTATCTCTAGGAGGAGCAAGAAATATGATGTCATTTCTTGCTCTTTCGCTGAATCTGAGTATCGCGCTATGGCAATGACTACATGTGATATTGTTTGGTTACGTTGATTACTTGCTAATCTGGGTGTCACTTCTCATCATGCCACTATACTGTGACAGTCAGAGTGTCATCCAGATTGCTCGTAACTCGGTCTTTCGTGAGCGAACCAAGCATATTGAGATTGATTTCCATGTCACTCGTCATCATTTACAGCTTGGTATGATCGCATTGCCTTATATTCCCTCGTCGCTTCAGATGGCTGATTTGTTCATGAAGGCTCACTCCACTTCGCGCTTCCGCTTCTTAGCTGACAAACTCTCAATATTTATTATTGTAGCATCGTGAGTTTGATGGGATATTAACATAGTATATTTGTCATTGTTGTATTTGTCATTATTTCAGTCTCTTATTATTTGGTTGCGCTAAGGTTATATACTCAGATTATTGTATTTTCTCTTTACGTATCATTATTCAGATTCTTTATTTTCTCTTAATCCTTAAATCTTCAATCAGATTTACATTTTCTTGCTATCACATCAGCTATCTCATTATTTTTCCTAGAAGTCCAAACACATCACATTCTTGACGTATTATGAATCCGTCGAGTCTTTGTATCTCCGTACAAAACAACCAAGATAACCTATCACCTATTTCTCCACATCTTCAAATTTGTGCCACAATATATTTGTATCTCCTCGTTGTCACGACTCACGACCAATCACACCACACACGAAACAGAACCGCCCCAAATTCTCATATTTGTTTTGAATCCGCAACGGCGGGTACGGACCACGGTCGAGAAAGAACCCCGCACATAGGGGTTTTCTTGTATCCACCAAGATTCTCAATCTTAGCTCATCACTATCCCTTCCGTTGAAACCCATAAATTTACCGATCATCGGCGCCAACTCTTTGGCACTCGAGATATTCATGTATCCTGGAGGAAGACCTTTCAAACGAACCCAAAAGGTGCTGATTACAAAAAGCTGCTGCGCTACCTTGATCTTCCATGATCTACCTCCTAGCACCCGCTCCTTGATCTTCCATGTTTCCAAAAGTGAACCTGAGTAAACCCGGCATTAACTCCCTCACGACCCATCATTTCTTACATTTCCACACATTCATAAACACATCATATATCATACGAACCCCCACCGGATTCGACGAGACGATCTTCCCTGCCAGAAGTTGGGTCGTCTCTCTTTCGCCGTCGGCGTCAGTTCTTTCCGAAATCATCAGTTTCGAAGCCAGAACAGATGTTGTGTACACCACCAGTTCCTCTTCAACATGTTTGTCCCTCTCCATAGTCTAAAAACAAGAACCCACTCGTGTTTCCCTTGTTTCCCCAAAATTCCTTAAAGAAACCTCTTGTGTTTCCCTGCACTATGCCCCAGAACAGATCCTAATCGTGAAGACTAGCTCAAAACCAGAACAAAACCTTAAACGGGTCCTCACAGAGAACCCCAGCACAGAACCAGAGCAAAAACTCAACCTCACAACTTGGACTAGAAAAAAAATAGAGAGAAAAGACACACTAAAGGACAAAACGCCTCACTCGTTTCTCCTTATGCTTACTGCATTATTCGTGCTGAATAGCACTTCTCGAAAATTTATGTATAACAAAACCAAATCTTTCTGTTTATTTCCGTCGCTGTAAAAACGGAGAGTTTTGTCAGCGACAATTAACTAATAACGTGTTATAACAGTTACACACTAATCAGTAATCAGAAATTCAGAATGAAAAAACAAGACAAAGGAAATAATTAAATAAATACAGTAATAATACAAAAACAAAACTTTCCTATTTCAGCTTCTCTATACAACACTTTCCTATTTCAGCCTCTCTCTCTCGCTGTTTACTTATATAAAAAGGGAAAAAATTACCTCATTAGCTTAAACTAAAGAATAAGAAGAGAGAAAATGATCATAGAAACTCAAGAAGCGATGAGTCCAACATTGCCGAACTCTAACAAGAGAGCTTACGAAAGCGACGATGACAGCAAGAAAAACGGCAACTTAACGAGGGTGAGCCGGCAAGTCTCGAACAAGTGCTACGTGTCGTTTTCGAAGCGTCGGAGAGGGCTGTTCAACAAAGCGGCTCAGCTCTGTCTGACGTGTGACGCCAAAGTGGCGGTCCTCATCGTCTCTCCCTCCGGAAACCCATTCTCCTTCGGCCACCCCTCCGTCGACGAGCTCGCCGGAATTTTCCTCCGCGGGGAGTCTCCGGCGTCGTCGTCGTCCTCCGACGGTCGTGGCGGCGGCGAAATCGAGGAATGGGTCGAGACTGAGTTCGAGGCTCGCAAAGGGAGTGTTGAGGAATTGGAATTTCTCAGGGAGAAGTATTTGGTGCTTCTCCACAAGGTCGCGGCTAGGTTATCGCAAAATTAAACTAACTCTTGATGATCTACTTGGCATTGCTTTTTTTTGTTTGTTTGTTCATGTAGTAATTAAGTTCTGGGTTTGGGTATATTAAGACTTATTTAAGACAGTTATAAGAGTCTCTAGTCTTTGCTGTGATTAAAAATTACTGGAGTTCATGATTATAAATTTAATTTGTTTCCCTTTCTGGGTTCTATAAATTTCTTATATTTTTTGTGCAAAATTTTCTGCAACATGTTCGGTGATGAATTGTGCTAAATTATAGACCTCAAACGTGTCTTGCCCAGAAGATTAAAGCGACATTATCATATGATATAAGATTGATAGAAATACAACACGCTAGCTGTTCGTGGAAACTTGGCGATAGTGTATATAGGTGATCGTTTGTTACTAGATAAATTTATACAATAATCATTGTATGCCACTACGGTATTAAGCTTGTTAATTATGAAAATGATCAACTTTTTATTTTAATTACAATTATCCATGTATTCCGTCATCAATGGCCTTCAGATATTAACTCATGTCCCGGTCCTGCAAAATTAACCATATAGTTCAGAAATCGTCAAGTCTCTGATTATTTACCTTATATTTACTAAAAGTTGGATAAGCAACAATTCCCAAAGTATAAGTCAGTTAGTTTCTTAATTTTTTGATTTATTAATTAACTGAAATTAATTGTGATGTACTATAAAGTTCTAATTGAACACATTATGGTGTATACATTTTTCAGTATCTGCTGCTAAGACTTTTCTCAGCTTAGCCGGTCCTGGTTGATCGGAGAAGGTAAGTTTTCCAGAAGCCTTTTCTTGTGTATACATTTTTCAGTATCTGCTGCTAAGACTTTTCTCAGCTTAGCCGGTCCTGGTTGATCGGAGAAGGTAAGTTTTCCAGAAGCCTTTTCTTTCCTTCTTCTGGCCAACATTTGTCTAATTTTGCGTTAATTATTTTGTCACGTATAATACTGCACATACATTTTCTTTCCTGGTAGTCTAATGTAATTTGTACAATATTTTGTATAATACATTACTGTACATACATTTTCTAATGTATTTATGTATTTCACTGCAACATATCTGTCTTCCCTGGTAGTCTAATGTATGTACAATATTACCATTTTCATCACGTTATTTTTTCTTCGATTCACTTATCCCTTTGCTCAAATATTATTTCTTACTTTCTTTTTTGTCTCATGGAGAGTGGAGACTAACCACACGGTATTTGATCTCTGTTGACATTAATATAAATAATAATTTTTATTTTATGGAATAATCAATTTTTCTTAGACTAGTTTTTCTGATGGAAAAAATACATAACAGGACTAAATCTTTTTGTTTATTTCCGTATCTGTAGAATCGGAGAATTCTTTCAGCAGCGTTAATTAATAACGTGTGATATACAGTTACACACTAATCAGCAATTCAAAATGAAAAAACAAGGCAAACGAAATAGATAATATAGTAATATAATATTACTAAAACATTCCTATTTCAGCTTCTCTCTCTCATTGTTTACTTATATAAAAAGGGAAACCGTTACATCAGTAGCCTAAACCAATGAATAAGAAGAAAGAATATGATCATAGAAATAGAAACTCAAGAAGCGATGAGTTCAACAATGCCGACTGCCGAGCTCTATCATGAGGAGAGCTTACGAAAACGACGGTAATGACAAGAAAAACGACAACTCCACGAAGGTGAGCGAGCAAGTCTCGAACAAGCGCTATGTGTCGTTTTCGAAGCGTCGGAGAGGGCTGTTCAACGAAGCGGCTCAGCTCTGTCTGACGTGAGACGCCAAAGTGGCGGTCCTCGTCGTCTCTCCCACCGGAAACCCATTCTCCTTCGGCCACCCCTCCGTCGACGAACTCGCCGGAATTTTCCTGCGCAGGGAGTCTCCGGCGTCGTCGTCGTCCTCCGACGGTCGTGGCGGCGGCGAGATCAAGGAGTCGGTCGAGACTGAGTTCGAAGCTCGTAAAGGGAATGTTGAGGAATTGGAGTTTCTCAGGGAGAAGTATATGGTGTTTCTCCACAAGATCGCTGCTAGGTTAACGCAAAACTAGTATAATCAACTCTTGAGGATCAACTTTTTTTTATCCCATGTAGTAATAATTAATTTCTGGGTTTGGGTATTAATAAGAGTTAACTAAGACAGTATTAGTTACAAGAGTTTAATTATGGAGCTCTAGTATTTGCTGTGATTAAAAACTACTGGTTTGTTTCCCTTGCTGGGTTCTATATTCTCTTTCCTATTATACTTTTGTGCCAATTTTTGGTATCGTGTCGTGGTATTATGAAATATGGATCGTGCTTAATTCTATGTTCATAAGCAGAAAAAATTACAACCCAATACTTGTCTGGCCCAGAAGGGCAAAGCGGCATTATTATACAAGGAGATTGCTGAATACTACGTTGTTGATGAAACTAGCTTATTGGGAGTGTATAGGTGATTTTCTAGTCTTCATAATATTATACACTACTCTAATTGTGGCAATACATCATTGTAAGCTTACGACAGAACAACTACATTCGACAGAACAAATGCCCTTCAGGGCAAGGGATATTAAGCCACCACTTCATAATAGGCATAAGTATGTAGAAAAAGCATTTCTAAAGATAAATTTGTGTTAGGCTCACTATAATATAGAAAATTTTACATATGGTTTTAAAGAGGAAAGAAAGTAATGGTTGTTTTAATAATCCTTTCAAAACAAAATTTTCAAATTGTAAATAATTATATGATAATAATTTCCTTATAAATTAACTTAATAAAAAAGTTAAATAAAGTCCAAAATAATAAACAAATTAAAAAAAAATGTGACAATCAATAATCGTTTACAACTTGAAAAATACTTTTAAAGCTATAAAAACTTAAATACGCAATTGTTGCAATTAGTTTTAATAAACAATCTATCCATACCATTTCCACAAAGCCGAAAATAATCTTGAGCCGGGTCTACCTCATGTCCCCTATGTCCTGCAAAATTAACAACTAATTCAGAAATCTTATACAAAACCTGCTATATATGATCAATATGCAGGCATTTGGCATTCAATTCTTCAAAAATATATAGTATAGTACGTTCGCTCCATAGATTCCACTATATTGCTATTTTCACGGTCCAAAACCCATCTGTAGACACTCTCATGATCAGCAATAACCACATCTCGTTCCGTAGTCTGGTTGAACTTAAAACCATTCAGCGTAACTAATATATAGAGCCTGCCTGATACCGATCATCCGTACCCGCACCACCGACAAGACCCCGAACACCTGATGACGTGGCAGCCCAAGAGCCGCGTCGGCCACACGATCTCCCGGCCGGTGCAAAGATCGAGAGCCATCACCGAGTTTGAGCAGTCATCGGGCTCAGATTCCAACCGACCATCGTTGTCGTAGTGGGACGGTACAATAACGATAACGGTAAGAGGAACCTTGATGTAGTGGTACACTTGTACTAATATAAAGAAAAATTAAGAAATTGTAATAATGTATGAGGAAAAAATCAAGTGGAGATCCTTTAGAATCAATCAAGTATACAATTGTGATTCGGCGACGAGTCTTCGGTTGAGACGACAGCTCATAAATAATATGTAAATGTCACGTTCTCACTAATGAAAAAAGCCGCCCAAAACAATTTTTGGGCGGGAAAAGATTAAAGTGATAATCTAGTAAATGATAAGGATGTCTATGATCTGATCATAACCCCTTTGGGCTATAATCAAATTATTAACGCGCATCTTAAACTGTTTTGTGTTTTTTTTTAATACACGCATGTTAACCCTTTATTTTTCTTCCTTTCTGTTATTCTTGCAAAAAAAAAAAAACACAACATTAATTTATTTCATTTATTTATTTATGGGTTTTAAAAGTCCATTAAGAAAATAATCAATTTAAATGTTTGACATTGCTAAATAACTAAGATTTGTTAAATCTTAAGTAAATATCTACTTTCATATATTTACAAATGTAAATCTTAGATAAATAGACACTTCTATATACTAGCCCACGTCATCATCTATGACTATTTATCTAAGATTTACTAAACATTGATTATTTAACAATTCACTAGAACATGTTACTTTAACAATTAATTTAATATATTACTTTTCACTTAATTTATCTAATCTAACATGTTACATATTTATAATCAAACTAAACATATAAGTTACTTTTAATTTAATTTAACTAATCTAACGTGTTACTATTTAATTTTATAACATATCATATAGTAAATAATCTAAAAATGTTACAAACTACAAATAACAACTAACCTTCACCGAGGCGACGGCGAGACGAGGAGGAGCTGCGAGGCAGTGAGCTACGACACGGGGATGCGAGTGACCGGGCTGCGGGGAAAGAGTGAGACAGTTAGTGAGAGAGTGAGTGAGAGTGTGAGAGAGAGTGAGTCTTACAGTGGGCTGCAGCGAGGTTGGGGACGGGCTGGACTCGCTGCTTCGGGGCGGCTGCGAGCGGGGCTGGGCCGAGGAGGGCTGGACCGGGGGTTGGGACGTCGGTCGGGGCGAGGGGAGATCGAGGGGCTGGGACGTCTGTCGGGCCGAGGGGAGATCGAGGGGGTTGGGGGGAGGGGCAGGACGAGGGGCTGGGACGTCCGTCGGGCCGAGGGGAGACCGAGGGGGCCGATGGGGAGGGGGCTGGGCCGAGGGGAGGGTTGGGCGGCGGCGCTTTTCGGAGAGATAGAGTGAGATCGAGAGAGAAGGTGAGACAGAGAGAGAGATAGGGGCTTACCGGAATCGGCCGATGAGTGCTCGCCGGAGGAGGACGGCGAGCAGGGCTGGGGCGAGGAGGCTAGGCCGACGGGGTTGGGCGGGGGGGCTGGGCCGAGGTCGCCGGAGAGGGAGTTGCAGAAAGAGAGATAGGGAGTTGTAGAGAGAGAGTGAATTCAAGCGAGGAAGAAGAGGGGTCGGGTATTTATAATACCCTAAATTATTCGGTGCGACATGTTGCACCCGGCGTCGCACCGAATATGAAATCACACCGTGAAAAATTTTTGGGAGATTTTTTAGACCGTTTTAAATTTTGAAACTTTTAGGTGCGACAGTCGTCGCACCTAAAGGTATTAGGTGCGACAAAATCATATCCGGTGCGACAGTGTCACACCGAATACCACTTAATTTCAGCGAAATATTTAGTTATCTGGATGAGTATCCTGTGCGACGTTTAGTAGTGTTAATGTCAAACATTTAAGTTAATTAATTTTTTAATTTTCTGTTTATTTATTTATTTCATCTAAGGTATTGCTTTAAATTTCCTCCATCAAGCTGTCACTCTAATATTAGATCATTCCAACGTCAGATTCCAAATGAACTGGGCTGGATTAATACGAAAGCGACGGATTTAATCCTGTAAAAGTTACGCATAATGATTAAATTATTTATTTAATAACCCCATCGTTGACGTTATTAGGTCACAAAAAACAACGTATCAATAAAGATCAACTAAGTGGGGACCACAACGTATCAATAAAGAATCTTCTTGCTGGATAGTTTTTTTTTGCTTGCCATAGCGGCCGTTTGCCATTTGCCATTTGCCAAGTCAAAGTCAAACAACTGAGCCGAACTTTGTGTTACACCATTTGGCAAATGCCAAATTTTTCTCTATCTATTTAATTTTTTTTTGGATTATTATAGTTTATCTTTCTAAAACCCCCTTTGTAGAGAGAGAGATTGACAGAAAGTCTTTCTCTTCTCTTTGTTTCTTCTCTCAGCTTCAAACAGGTCTTCAACAATGGCGAACATCTCAATGCTGTTGTGTTTCATCACCGTCATAGCTTTCTCGTCTGGGATTCACAGTGTCTCGGCTCGGAAACAGCCTAAAATTGATTTTTATGAGCTGACAAATGGTAAAATTTCAGTCAATCTCACCAACTGGGGTGCTACGATAGTCTCTCTTCTCGTGCCTGACAGATATGGTTTGTTCACAACCCAAACTTTTATCAATGAAACAATTTTATATTATATTTTTATTTCTGGGTAGCTCTAAAGTTTGCATTTTTTTCCAATTTTATTTATTTATTTTTGTAGGAAAAATGGCTGATGTAGTTCTTGGGTACGATTCAATCAAGAGTTACCAGGTAAAGCTTTTAACTTTCTTGTTTTGTTATGTGCTATTAATTGTCATTATTATCTCATCTTATTAGAACTGTTGCATTGTTGTAAAGCTACGGTCATTCTTTCATTACAACTTATATAGATTATGGTACAATCTTTATATCGTCTGAAAATAGGATGCTCCTAAAACTAAAAGTTTGCTGGAACTTATATTTTATAGTTAATTAAAGTTACAAAAATTTAATCAGTAATTTTTTTTCCTACTCAATTTGGGACTGAATAATTAGTTTTGATAGTTCCGTTTAAGTGCTATTGATGGTCTGACTTTTAAGTCTCAGAAAGGTTTTATTGTTCTTGTGGGGTTTGTGTACAATATTTTTGGCTTTTAGATTAAGATTGTACATCTCAATAGGAAGAAGAAAAAAGGAGGAGAAAAGTGTAAAAACTTTAACATGCATTTTAAGTGATTTGGGTTCTGTTTTGTTGGACAACGAGATCAATAATAAAGTAGACAAGTTGACAACAAGGAAGATTGAAATTTGAAACAAAAGTGTTTTTTTTTTTTTTTTTTTTTTTTTTTTTTTTTTCAATATAAGAAAAGATAAGGCTGTTTATTATTTGTGGTTGATTGGATATTGTCTCTCAACGTGACATGTTTAGACTTCGATTTGTTTTGCTCGGGACAGCTTCGGATCCCTAACAAGACTATGAACAGTTAATCATTTTTCATACAAATAATTGAGGAGCCCCTTTGAATTTTTTTATAGACAGTTGTACTTAAGTGCTTAGATTTTTTATTTAGATTAGTCTAGTCTCTGAGCTTCTTTTTTTTTTTTAATTTTTTTTTAATTTTTTTTTAATACAAAAATTAGTTAATTTTTAAATGAATATTTACCAAGGAAAATCCCACGAATAAACATGATTTAATCACATTACATATCTCTACCATCGTCTAATCACACAAAATAATTGGCAAGACGACTTTATTTGTCAAATTTAATTAATTCGAGACTAGATTGGCCAACATTAATGTTTAGGGGCTACAGAGCCAATTTGCTCTCTTTTTTGTTTTTCTCTTTTCGTGAAAGTCTTATCTTTGAGAGTAACATGTGAATGTCTTGCCATTAACGTGATTCTAATGCAGCAGTAATTGAAAACATCAGAGAGTGGTTCCTGACTAGCAAATTTAAATTAATATGTAAAATTTAAATACTTTTCAGACTGATGAGCCGTATTTTGGCGCTATTGTTGGACGCGTTGCAAACCGGATTGGACGAGCTCGATTCAAGTTGAACGGTCGAGTTTACAAACTATTTGCGAACGACGGAAACAATACTCTTCATGGTAATTAATTACCAATCTCCCTTAGTTACAACGTCACATTGTTTACGAGAAACTATTTGCTTCGAAGCCATCTGAACTGAAATCGTTGAAATCAGGTGGCAAGGTCGGATTCAGCGATGTTGCTTGGGAGGTGAAAGGTTATCGCAACAAAGGCCCCGCTCCTTTCGTATTGTTCTCTTACTGCAGTCACGACGGCGAAGAAGGTACGAAAAAAAAAACTGTTTGGCTCTGTTTCTCTGATGCAGATTTAACTGAAGAAATTACCTTGAATGTCACCGTTTCAAACTTAAATTTTTTTAACTGTCCTGTTAACTATTTTTATTTCATAAATATATTTTTTATTGTATTTTCCTTGTTGTTTATAGTTTTGTCTGAATTTTTATTTATTTATTTTTTAAGAACACAGACAAAATGGCTTGAGTTTTTTTTATTTAAAAATAAGATATTTATGAAAATTTTGAAATAGAAGATATTCTTGGATTATAAAGTGGTAAATGCTGTTTAACTTTGAAGTAGTCAATTTTTTTCCTTGATATTTACAATTTAAAAAAAAAAAAATTGTTTGTTTTATACTCTGTTTAACTTTATTTTCTATTTACCATTTTATTTACAAGAAATTTGAAAAACGCTATTTTTGAAAAGAAAGAAGCGTTATCATTGTAATTTCCCCATCTTTATGTGAGGTAAATTTAGACACTGGTCTGGCCCATATTAAGATTTATACAAGAATTTTTTGTAAAATTTTCAATGACGTCCTAAAATGCCAGCGCTAGAGCCAATAGAAGACTATCCAGATTCATATATTTTGCTAAAAGTACTTGTAGTTTACTCTTTTTCTCCCCTTAACTTTTTATTACATTACATTCAGCCCCCATTTATATTTAACACAACTTCCCGGCTCTCAGGCTTCCCCGGAGATCTCCTCGTGAGCGTGAAATACACGCTCCAAAAAGGCGACAACTTGGAAGTGTCGATGCGTGCAAAGACTCTGAACAAACCGACCCCAGTGAACCTCGCTCAACACACGTACTGGAACCTCGGCGGCCACGACAGCGGCGACATCCTCAACAACAAGGTCATGATCTCCGGGTCCCACATCACGGAGGTCGACACGGCGCTCATCCCCACGGGAAAGCTCGTCCCCGTGAAGGGCACGCCGTACGATCTCCTGGAGCCTCGCCTCCTCCGTGACACCATCAAGGGCCTTCCCAATGGCTACGACATCAACTACGCGATCGACTCGTACGATAACAAGCCGATGAAGCGCGCGGCGGTGGTGCTCCACCGCGGCTCGGGGCGGTCTCTTGTGGTGTGGACCGACGCGCCGGGCGTGCAATTCTACACGGGGAATTTTATTGACAACGTGAAGGGAAAAGGAGGGTTTGTTTACAAAGCCCACGCCGGGCTTTGTCTCGAGACTCAGGGCTTCCCTGACGCCGTGAACCAACCCAACTTCCCATCGACCATTGTGACGAAAGAAAAACCTTACAAACACACAATGGTGTACAAGTTTAATTACTGAGAAAAAAGACCTCTTGCTTAGTGAAGTGTTGTGTTGAGAAGGGGATAATAAACAGTGGTGTGCGAGGTGTTACTAACCCTAATGGTACCATTAATTAGGAGGAAAGTGTAAAGTGTTGGAGGGAATTGAGTTATTATCGTTAAGTGAATGTTCAGTTTGTTTCAGAGCAGAATAAGAAAAAAAAAACAAGGATGTCCAGTTTGTTTTAGCCCTTTGCAACAAGTAAACCTTTTAATTGTACTGCACTTATGATTTTATCAACATGCATTGTGATATTCCTTGTATTACTTATTATCTTAGATACACGTCGTCTTTTATCTTGGTGGTGGTTCTTAGAAAATAACAATCAAATAATAATTGCAAGAATCGATAAATGCATAATTTGCAACATTATAATAAGAGCAACGTAACCATTTTGAAACATGACTTTTGAAATCTAACTCACGTTTGGTAAATTTTGCAATCTAGTCATTTACTGAAATTTAAGGTTATAAAATATCTAATTTACAGCCCACGTTTGACCGATTTATATTGTATACAACAATTTAATTTCAAATTTTTGAATTTATAATAGGAGATTCGGTGATGTAATTAAAAGAGAAAGGAAATATTATTGATTGAATAAGTCAAACAGGATAATGAAATACACGTAATTACTCATGACCCGTTCAAAATTTGAAAATAAATTTGGAAAATAAAAAGACCGCATTAAATGCGTATTAAAGGAAAGGAAAGGAAAGAAATCGGCTCTACTTGCACATATGTAAATTTACCATAATTAACAAAGCAGCAGAGATTAACAAAAAATTACAAACATTTACACTGTATTTGCTTACACGGCTATAATGTTCATTAAAGAAATAAACGCTCAATAACCAACTTTGCCAAATATAATTTTTTTTTTTAAAATTCGAAATCTATACACGTATTTATATTGTATACAGAAATTTAATTTCAGATTTTTGAATTCATAATAGGAGATTCGGTGATGTAATTAAAAGGGAAATGAGATATTTATTGATTGAATACGTTAAACAAGATAATGAATACACGTAATTACTCATGACCCGTTCAAAATTTGAAAATAAATTTGAAAAACAAAAAGACCGTATTAAATGCGTATTAAAGGAAAGAAAAGAAATCGGTTATACCTGCATATATTTAAATTTACCATAATTAACAGAAATTAACAAAGCAGCGGAGATTAACAAAAAATTACAAACATTTACACTGTATTTGCTTACACGGCTATAATGTTCATTAAAGAAATAAACGCTCAATAACCAACTTTGCCAAATATATAATTTTTTTAAAAATTCGAAATATATACACGTGTATTAACTTCGAAAATTTTGAATGATCAAATGTGGGCTACAAGTTTTTTAAGCCAAATTATAGTAGAGGATATCATAGTAATTAACATCTTACATAATTCAGACATGTCATCATTTTTGGCTAGAGTGAAAATTTGGACGAAACGTTGGCTAGATTACAATTTCAACGTTTCAAGTGGCTTAGTTCGACTAATTTTTCTTAAAATAATGGTAACAAAAAACAAAATAAACTAAAGTGTAGACAATATTTCAAAGGAACGAAAATGAAAATTTAATTAGCAGGTACAACACCTTAACCAGTGGAATTGATGATCAACCGTTTCTCATGATATAACGGCGAGTTCAACTCCGAAGAAAAACAAAATTGTGCAAGGAACTATCACTAGAGCACAACAAAAGAAATAATAATTTATAGAGAGGAGATGAAACCTTTTGAAGGATTGTGTTCAGTCTGTCCAAATGAGAGCATTCTTCCAACTTTTATTGGTACGGTATGCAGTAGATCAATCCTAGATTTTTGACACCGTTGTTTTGTGGCCTGAATATGTGTTTTAGCTGCATTTTTCCGTCGACACTCTTATGCAAAAACTACGACAAAGCTCAAAATAAAGGGACCTCTTCGGAAAAAGGACAAGGTGAATAACTCAATCCCAAAGACAAAGTCCACTAGGTGGCCCACAAGATTCGAGAATCAAGTCAAAACTAGAGATCCAATCCCGAATATCAAATCAAGCCCTTAGGCCCGCAAGCTAGCACTGAGAAAGGATGAGGAATTTCATTTTCTAAACTTCAAAATATCTTAACTGAACCTCTTAAGTTCATAATATCTTAAATTGGACCTTTGACTCATTTTTGGACAAAAATTCCCTTAAATGTAATTTAAACATTTTTTTCCATCTATATTCGTCGTAATCTGTCTCTACACATCGCTATCTAATAGTTTAATCGCAAACTATCTCTATCCATCTTTACCCGTCGCAAGGTCTATCTCAAACTGTCTCAAATTATTTCAAACCGTCGCAACCCGTCTATCACTATTGTCGTAAAAAAATAAAAAAAATTCATCTTTAACCATCGTAAACCATCTAAAAATTCTGAAATTTTTCACACTATTTAACATTAAATCTAACCTAAGTCAAAATACCAGTCCAACCTTGTCTAAACTGATTCAAAATGTAAAACAATAGAACTTACCCATTTTATTGAACTTCAATCCATGAAATCCACGATTTTAGAGAGAATCCGAGATATATATTGAACGAGAAGTGGTAAAATGAAAAAGAAAAGTTGAATATGGTCTTTAAACTTCATTCAATGGTATTTTTGTCAAAAAATGGACAAAAGTCCAATTTTCAAATATTATGAACATAAGAGGTCCAATTAAAATGTTTTGAAGAATTTTAGGTTTAGAAAATGAAATTTCTAAAAAAAGTCAGTCCACCCAACACCTTAAGGGCCGTACTTAAGTCGAAGAATTATCTCTACGGACCTCAAGACAGGGGTCCTTAGACCAAGAGAAGCTCACGCTCGACGAGGGGTCACCCTTCCTTCTTGGCTCACCTTAAGCCTCTTAGCTCTATAAATACCCCATTCCACTAAAATATGAAAGAAATTTTTTTCAAACTTGAAAAATCTATGTCAAAATGGTTTCTCAACCCAAAACTCCCTCCCTAAAAATATCCTTGGTATATGTATATCCAAAAGGATATTTGTGTAATTTGAAAAAAAAGGAAAAATAGGAAAAAATAAATTTTTTATTTTTATTTTTTATTTAGTTAGCTTAGGATCCATAATAGATATTATGATGATCGCTTTACAATATAAAACTGGGAACTAACATTATTAAATTTGTTTCTATCATAGTGGTGCAATTATTTTTTTTGGGAAAAGTTTAACTTGTTAGATTAAAATATAGGTCCATTATGAAAATAGTTAATTTAAACGTTTGATATTGCTAAATAGCTAACGTTTGATCAATTTTAGGTAAATAACAATTTTCATGTATTTACAGATCTTAGATAATTAGCAATCTCCATATATTAGGCCACGTCATTATATATTAGGTCATGCCATTAATTAGCCTCCTGAAGTCTCAAGACCCGGTCGCGACTGAGGAAGGTTTCACCATTGAAGACACCATCAATATGGCGGCTCAAAGTGGCTCTAAGTTTAGCTTTATCAAAGGAAGTGGCAATAGAGTGGCACATTTCATTGTGCGTTGTAATTTATTCTCTGCTATTTCCTCCACTTGGTATGAGGAACCTCCTTCATGTATTACTGAACATTTGTTGGCTGATTTGGCCTTCACCCATTCTGGGCAGAGTTAATCCAATAGGTCTTTCTCTAAAAAAAAAAAATATAGGTCCATTAGGAAAATAGTTAATTTAAACGTTTGATATTGCTAAATAGCTAACGTTTGATAAATTTTAGGTAAATAACAATTTTCATATATTTACAGATCTTAGATAATTAACAATCTCCATATATTAAGCCACACCATTATTTACGGATATTTACCTAAAATTTATCAAAAGGCTATTTAGCAATGCGAAATATTTAAATTAAATAGGCTATTTTCATAATCTTCTGTTAAAATATTCGCAAAGACCAAACTAATTGGGAAAATAGATAAATATCCTAATACGAAAAACAAAGCCCAAACGCAGATAGCTAATTCACAGATTATCGTCTCCAACTTCTCAAGCACCAGCCATGGCGACTTCTTCAGGTTTCACCTCCTCTCTCCGATTTCCCAACTCGTTATTGTTGCTTTATGGTTTCCAAGTAATTGATCGTCGCGAATCGTATTATCGTTACGGTATCAAGGGTTTAGTCTATGCTTGGATACATGTCAAAAAAATTGTAGGGTTTCCGTCTTTCCCTTTTTCTGGAGAATTATTTTCAACTAGGTTGATTTTTGCTGTAGTTGAATCTTCAGAGGTCGAAACCCCCCTAAAAATATCCTTCTTCGCTCACAG
The DNA here is from genome assembly GCF_054948205.1 of Urtica dioica subsp. dioica. Lineage (NCBI taxonomy): Eukaryota > Viridiplantae > Streptophyta > Magnoliopsida > Rosales > Urticaceae > Urtica > Urtica dioica. Next base: position 3,789,799 of record NC_142756.1, read on the forward strand.
AAATCCTCTGATACTTGTTTTGTAGGATTTTGATTTCACCTAACAAACAATACGTTGAATTAGGGTCTTGAGAGGGTGACGAAGTCTTCAATTTTGTCTGGGATAGATATTTTTTAGGGAATCGATTTGGCATAAAAAAAATAATTCAAGACTATGGGGATATTGCTGTGTGATTTAATACCGAGTGTTGATCATGATTGGTCGGTGTTTCAGTGGCATTCAAGTCCAGGGAAGATCACAGAAAGCAGATTGAGTTGGAAGAAGCGCGAAAGGCTGGGCTTGCACCGGCTGAGGTGGATGAGGATGGAAAGGAGATCAATCCTCATATTCCACAGTATATGTCATCCGCTCCTTGGTATCTTAATGCAGAGAGACCCGTGAGTCGTTTTGTTTCATTTTAGTGCGGTTTATATAGTCGCTGTAAAATATTGTGTCGCATATCTTTATGATGTTATATGAAGTTTTTGTTTATGGTTTGGGTGTGTAGAGTTTGAAGCATCAAAGGAATTGGAAATCAGACCCGAATTACACGAAGTCATGGTATGACAGAGGTGCGAAGATTTTTCAGGCGGATAAATACAGGAAAGGTGCATGTGAAAAGTGAGTTTAGTCTCTCTCTCTCTCTATGTTAGATTGTTTTACATTACCATAGTTTGTGTATGGACACTGTTGGCACTATCCCTGGTAAGTTCATCATCTGTCTGAACTTGAGACATGAGACTGGCTTAGAATATCCAACGTTTAATGCTTTCGATTTTTATCTTTTCTATGTGATGGATATCTGTTCTATAATATGGTTTAGGATTTTTCAAGCATTAACATGCTGGTAAGACTGGCTTGTGGTTACCATATAATTGATTTCTCCTGTTGCTTGTTGACCCATCGTTGCCATTTTCATGTCATTTGGGGAAAAAATGGTTTAAAGCCATGCTTGCTTATCTGCAGCTGTGGAGCCATGACACACACTTCAAAGGCGTGTATGGAAAGACCGCGCAAATCTGGAGCAAAGTGGACTAACAAACATATTGCACCTGATGAAAAAGTAGAGACGTTTGAGCTAGACTATGATGGAAAACGGGATCGATGGAATGGATATGATTCGGCAACCTATGCCCTTGTCATTGAGCGATACGAAGCAAGGGACGAAGCTCGAAAGAGATACGTGAAAGAACAACAGCTGAAGAAATTAGAAGGGAAAAATAATTCTGAAACTGGTGAAGAAGGCGATGCTAATGAAGATGATGATGAGGATGATTTGAGGGTTGATGAAGCTAAGGTAGACGAGAGTAAGCAAATGGATTTTGCTAAGGTTGAGAAGCGAGTGCGCACAACCGGTGGTGGGAGCACAGGAACAGTCAGGTAATGGGTTTTGCAAATTTTAAGTAGCTCGTTCTTGCCTTATGTGTTGCACTTACTTACATAATTTTGGCCTTTTCTTTAATGTTTCAGGAATTTACGTATTCGTGAAGACACAGCAAAATATCTTCTTAATCTTGATGTCAATTCTGCCCATTATGATCCTAAAACGCGCTCCATGCGTGAGGATCCACTTCCAGATGCTGATCCAAATGAAAAGTTTTATTTGGTGAGTATCTACTGAATTTACAATCTTTTGTTGATTTTGTTTTCAAGGAACAATCTTTGATCATGATTGTATTGGGCTCGTGTCTTACCAACCGCTTTAATATCATAGGGCGATAACCAATATAGAAACAGTGGTCAAGCTATGGAGTTCCAGCAGATGAACTTACATGCTTGGGAAGCATTTGACAAGGGACAGGACATTCACATGCAAGCAGCTCCGTCACAAGCCGAGTTGCTTTACAAGAACTTTTCAGTCATCAAGGATAAACTCAAGTCCCATACGAAGGACACCATTTTGGAGAAATATGGCAATGCAGCTACAGAGGAAGAAATTCCCAGGGAACTTTTACTAGGGCAGAGCGAAAGAGAAGTTGAGTATGATCGTGCCGGTAGGGTCATCAAGGGACAGGTAAAGCTATGTTTTACAATCTCGTAGGATTTCAACCTTTGGCTTCAAATATTAGTTTCAACTCTCCATGTTTCATCATTTTCAAATGATCTTTAGTTTGAGCCATTTTTTTTCCCGGTTGGTGTGGCTGCAAACTGTCTTTAATTGAATTGTTTGTGTGTGAATATCTGAACTCTCGAAATCGTTCATATTTCCAGGAGATGGCACTTCCGAAAAGCAAGTATGAAGAAGATGTATACATTAACAATCACACGAGCATTTGGGGTTCGTGGTGGAAGGATCATCAATGGGGCTACAAGTGTTGCAAGCAGGTGATTCGGAACAGCTACTGCACAGGCGCTGCTGGAATTGAAGCATCTGAGGCTGTATCAGATCTCATGAGGGCTAATATTGCCCGAAAAGAGGCCACTGAAGGTAACCCCATTTTTTCAGCAAATACTCCGTGGCTGTTTTCTGTCGTGACCAATGTGACTTCATTTGTTGATTTATGAAATGAAACAGATTCGGCTGCTCCAGTTGAGGACAAAAAGTTTGCAACTTGGGGAACTGATATCCCGGAGGATTTAGTCTTGGATGAAAAATTACTTGCCAAATCTCTGAAAAAGGTTGGTACAACTCAGTCTGAGTTTAAAAAAAAAAAAAAAGCATGAGCAATTGTCCCACCAGATTCTGACTATGAAGTTTTTGGATTGGACAGGAGGATGAAAGGAAGAGAGAGGAGAAGGACGACCGGAAGAGGAAATACAATGTCAAATGGAATGATGATGTATGTTTTTATCTTAATGCGATTCAATTCACAACCTTCACGACATTCTGCAACGTAGAAAGTATTAATACTTGGCTTTTGTGGTACTTTCAGGTTACGGCGGAGGACATGGAGGCTTACAGAATGAAGAGAGTGCATCATGACGATCCAATGAAAGACTTCCTTAACTAAGTTAAATGTAAGCCAGTGAAGGATTCTTCATCAACCCTGTTGCATTTCGTTCATACCTACGAGGCTACGACTAATGATTTAATGAAAAAAAACCTACGACCCTGTTGTCTTCGTTCATACCTACGACTGAATTACAAAGTGATTTTAGTTCAATATTGATTATGCTCTATTTTTATTTATTTATTCGAATTTACTTCTGTCATTTGAGAGAACACATGTTTGACTTTAGGATCTAAAATTGTTACATGTAGTAATCAAGGTAGTGATGGTCCTAACTAAAAATATATCGAACTCGAGTCAAACACATCAAAACCCAAGTAGGGTATTACATTTGGAAGTTCTTTGTCTGATTCTTCGGCCTGGCATTGCCTTCTTCTTTGCGTCAGGGACGCCGTGCCGTCTTCCTTTCCTCGCCTGAGTTTTCACCTTGAGCAACGTTGTGGCTTCCTCGGGTGCAGTCATTTTTATGGGGCCAGTCCACGGGGCTTGGTTTCAAGAGAAAGGAGGCAGGGAGACCGTGGGATATTATATTTGGAAGGAGAGAAGTTAGGATTTGAATGGGGGTACTTTTGTCTCATTTTTCTTTAACATGTAGTCTTCACCTGTATAAGTTATGATATTATGTTTGTCTCAATTTGTCAAAATGTCATTGATTTTTTTTTTGTTTCTCCATGAAAAGAATCACGTTTGAGCTTCATGTAGTAAAAAAAGGCACAAGTGTTTAATGATATTTTGTTTGTCTCATATTGTCTCATGGAAATGAATTACATTTGAGCTTCATGATTTCATCTAGTCAAATAAGGCACCGCAATCAAATTTTTTTCATTGAAACTTATCGCAAATTTGTCACAAGCCAAATTCCAATTTGCTTGTCCATGCAACAATTATGATACTGGCAAGTCAATACTCGTGAACTTCTCTTGACACACCTAGTATAACCTTAGTTGCCACAATGACGATATTCTCAATAACTTGAGATCTCCGAGTCCCATTTTGTGAGAATATTGTTGATTTTTTTTTTCGTCCGTGGAAAAGAATCACATTTGAGCTTCACTACTTCATCTAGTTGAATAAGGCACCGTATTCAATTTTTTTTCATTGAAACTTTGTCTCAAATTTGTCACCTCGACATATACTCCGAGAGCCACAAGTTGCCTCTGAGCTCCAGATGGTTCGTTGACCGTCGAGCAGTAAAAATGTCGGCTGTACAAAGAGAGCCCCGGCTAGAGAGATTTTCATCCTCCAACCGCCGCTAAACGAGCGAGTGGGTCGGATTTGCATGTCCTTCGTGAACCCGAGCCCAGAGAGAATGTTCGAGCACCGAGCCTCCGTGGAATCCGATCCCATCAACTGAAGACGCTCATGAAGCTCCACGAGCCTCTCCCTTGCTTGACATAAAGTGTTCTTCCTTGACGGTCTTCGTGGAGGGACTATGAAGTGCCCGACGTCTGTGCTTCACGGTGGGTCGGGTCGGTCTTCGTGGTGGGCTGACGTGCCAATTGTGCAACTCATGGCTTTGTCTCAAGACTCACAAGATGACATGACCACTCTAACTTATTGTTGTGACCTAAGGAGCCCCTGCAATTAACACAATGGTGCACGTTTAATAACCAAGAAAGAGCCCTCACTAAAATGAGTCGTCTAATTGGCCTAATGGGCATACATTTCTACCACTAAAAATCAAGTCATTACAATACGTAACGTATTGTCGTCATTACAATACTTTATATGTCGTTCTATTTCACTTTGTCGTTTCTGTATAAACGACACCAAGTTTGTTCCTTTATCACGAAATAACGGTTCTGCTGCTCGCTCACAGAGCCGAGTCGGACTGAGATATGGCGATGATGACATCACTGTACAATTCTTCTTCTCTGGTAACAACAATCCCCAGAAAGATTGTCTCATTCTCTAACCAAACGCATAGAGGTCTTTCCTTCTCTTAACCAACATTCAATTCCATTGCCATTGCCATTTCCGTTTCCGTTTTCTCTGTCGTTTACACCGAATACTCGCAGATAATCCGAACATTTGCAGATTCACCGCCAGGGCCGAGCGGACTCGGACGAGTCGCGGCGGCTCAGTGGCCTCGATGAGCTCATCGCACCGACAGTCGAAGAGAGTGTGGATATGGACGGAGAACAAGGAGGTCATGACATCAGCCGTGGAGCGAGGCTGGAACACCTTCGTCTTTTCAGCCGAAAACCGGGAACTTTCCTGCGAATGGTCGTGTGAGCTTTAATCTGAAATTTCACTTGCTAGTTCGTTTCTAGAATAGATTTTGATTGATCTACAATTGTGTTTGTTTTGGCAGCGATCGCGGTTATTTCTTGTCTTTATGTCGAAGAAGAAGGGATTTTCGATTGTGAGAATAGAAGAATTGGGTCGGCTTACAAGGTGTCGAGTCCTCGAGAGTTAGAGCTTCTTCAACAAGTGAATGAGTCGGCCGAGAATGTTCTCGTCGATCTGCTGGATTGGCAGGTAATGACTCTTTCTAGGCTGTTTTATCTTGGCGAAATTAAATGAAGGAATCGTAGACTTCACAATAGAGAAATTCGGTAATTCGGAAGATTAGATCTCAAATCGTAAATCAAGTTATGATGTATTTGTGTGCGATAATTTTGGTGTGCCATTATGCAACTTTTGTGAAGCAAAGATTCTTTTTGTTTAATATGATTTAGGGTTATGTTTGAAGGTTTGTTAATTTGGGCTTTTAAGATTTTTTTTTTTTTTTTTTTTTTTCCTACGTGGTGTTTCAATGACTGGCTTCATTAATTTGTTGCTTCCAAGAGAATATTTGTCATGAAACTTTTTGTTTCAGTGTTCTATTCCTTACTATCGTTTTGTATGGTATGATTTTCCTGCTTAACCCCCTGACAAAGTTCATCTTTTCATACAATGCTCGATTAAACTTGAACTTTGACTTTCTAAATAAAATAATATTATTATGTGATTTTGGGATAAACAGGTGATTCCTGCAGAGAATCTTGTCGCGGCATTTCAGGGAAATAAAAAAACAATCTTTGCAATTTCGAAAACTTTTTCTGAAGCACAGCTCTTCCTTGAGGTATATAAAAGCTTGCATATTTATATATATTTGAATTTTTTTTATGATGACAATTTAAGTATATTCTTTGTTTCTACAGGCACTGGAAGTCGGGCTGGGCGGTGTTGTTCTAAAAGTCGAAGATACAAAACCCGTTATGGAGCTCAAGGTAACTTGTTCTCGCGTGTCTGTTTCTTGGCTGCGAAGCAACGGCTCTTAATTCTGCTCGTAATTATCTCCAGGAATATTTTGACAAAAGAGTTGACATGAACAATATATTGAGCTTGACCAAGGCCACTGTGACTCGAGTTCAAGTAGCTGGAATGGGAGATCGAGTTTGTGTTGACCTCTGTAGTATCATGAGACCCGGTGAAGGACTACTCGTAAATCCTCTACAATCTCCATCTATTATTCAGTGGCTCTCGTTACAGTCGGCTTAGCTAATTATATGTGAACGCATTCGCTTTTGTGCTTCATGAGTGTTTAGGTCGGGTCCTTTGCGAGAGGGCTGTTTCTTGTCCACTCGGAATGCTTGGAGTCCAATTATATTGCTAGCAGGCCTTTCCGAGTCAATGCAGTGAGTGCTGAAGCTATAATCTGAATAATACAATGGTTTTTTTTAATATATATTAATTTGTAGGCTTTTTAAGGCGTCCCCAAACTACCAAATGAGTGGCATATGACAACTATGTATATATCTTTTTGTAAGGAAAATGGTCCTCGAACTATTGATTTGTCCCTTAGAAACTTAAAATGTAGTTGCCAACTAAAAAATAACTGTAAGAAATTAACTAAATTATAATCGAACCCTAAAAACACTAAATACATTTGAATTTTTTTTGGCGTGTTTGAGAAAGCTTGTGTTTTATGTTATTTAAGGATTGGATTTCTCTATTTTTGTTATTTGTTTATTATTTAATGAAAAAGTGTAATGCTACAAAATCTATAGTTGAGGACCATGGTTCTAGTAAAATTAGTTTAAAGACTGAAACGCCATCGTGCAATAGTTCATGGACTATTTGCACTAAAAGCCTAATTTATTGCCTATTCTGTTGATTGATTTGTTTGGAAAATTTCAGGGACCAGTGCATGCCTACGTAGCTGTTCCGGGAGGGAAAACGTGTTACCTCTCGGAGTTAAAAGCTGGGAAAGAGGTTATTGTGGTTGACCAGAAAGGTCAGCAAAGGACCGTGATTGTTGGGCGAGTGAAGATCGAGACTAGACCGCTCATACTAGTTGAGGCAAAGGTTGGTCGGTAGTATAGTAAAGTAGTAAACCATTAAAAATTTATCACTAAAACTTTCGTTGGTGTTTATCAACAAGATCTTTATGTCTGAATCTGTTACGTACCCACACTTTGAGAAAACATATCAGAGACGGGCCCGTAACATTAGCGGTCGGGCCGGGAATTAGTTGTGGGCGTTTCTTTATTTTTATGCTTTAGGAGTTTATTATTTGTTTTAGGCCATTTCCTATTTCGTACAAGTATTTATAGTTTCGGTAATTTTGGTTTAGGATAAAAAATGTCTCAAGAAAACGGTTGTAGTTTGGCCTACCTATAAATGGGTCTTTTCGCATTAATAGAAAACCATCTTCCAACCTATTAAGCTTAATCTCTCTCAAAGAAGAGAGATTAGGGTTAGGGGGAGAAACCTCTCTCTTGTGTTCTTGTTTTCCGGTAAATTACGGCTCGCGTTACGAGATCTCAATTCCGGGCTCATATCAGAATCTTGATGATTTCTATGCTGTTGCAGCAAGAAACAGATGGTCAAACTCTCTACAGCATTCTTCTACAGAACGCGGAAACAGTGGCTTTAGTTTCTCCGAGCCAAGGTCGTCTTATATTTCTTGTTTAAGTCTTTCTTGTATCTTACTGTATTAGCTTAATCTACAATCCCTTTATTTATTATATTGCATTGTGTAAACATTTGAAGGGATAAACCTTAAACTTCGATTTTACAGGGAGCGAGCAGCAAAAGGCAGCCATTCCTGTGACATCACTTAAAATCGGGGACGAAGTCGTTTTACGTGTACAAGGAGCGGCCCGGCACACAGGAATAGAAATCCGAGAGTTTATTGTGGAAAACTGACCGAGATGGATGAAAATAATAAAATATTATTTAAAATGTGAATGAAGTTAGTTTCTGATTCTCAGGTGGTACCATCGACTGATCTTGATCTGTTTTACTTTGCAAAAGATAGAATAAGGTAACAAGTGATTAATTATATACTAAAAAAGGTCCAAAAGGTCTATTTAGCCCCAACAATATTTATCCCTACTTGAAACAACGTTGGAACAAACCGTGTGGGGCTGAACTGTAATTTGAAGTCAACCTTGTAGTTGACTGATAATATCTTTTTTTTTTTTTTTTGCTAGTCTGGCCAGTTGACACTAACGTGTAAACTAACGTGGTCCTTAAACCTAAGAAGAAGTAACGCTGAAGGACAGTAAATTAATTCGAATTCCAATACTGTCCAAAATACATTACCCTTGACCACTTCAAAACCAAAGATCATAACAGATATATAGAAACATGAAAGCCGTGTAGTGGAAATACCCAGTTGCCCAATAAAGATCTCTTTAACATATGTCTCTTTGATTTCCAATTACAAGCTAGCCATTAACAGAAGATGATCACCTCTGTTTTCAGTCTGATGCCCACACTTTCATGGGTTTCCTGTATTTACATGTGCTTGGCTTTCACGGGTCATTCTCTTGTCTCATCAGCGGTGGTTTCAGAGCCGGGGCGGCTAGAGAGAGAAGCTCAGGCTCTGCTGGAGAGTGGGTGGTGGACTGGCTACAGCGAATACACACCGAGCCGCTGCTCGTGGATCGGTGTCTCTTGCAACGTCGAAGGAAGCGTGTCGGAGATTTCACTTCCTCCCCAAATTCAGTTGGGTGACAAGTTTGGCAAGTTCAACTTCTCTTCCTTCCCAAACCTTGTTCATCTTCAGCTGATCGGTCACGGGATCATCGGGAATATACCTCCGGAGATAGGTACTCTTCACAAGCTGTCCTTTCTCGATCTCTCTCTCAATAATATTAATGGTTCTATTCCTTCCCAAATTTGGAACTTAAAAAACTTGGAGACCTTGTACCTGGGTAGAAACATGCTTGCTGGATCTGTTCCTTCTGATCTCGGTGGTTTAACCAATTTGGTGTCTCTTTGCCTTGATTCCAATCATATAAGTGGTTCTATCCCTGTGGAAATAGGAAACTTGAAAAAACTGACCCAATTAAACCTTAGTAACAACAGGCTTGTTGGGTCAATTCCTTCCACCGTAGGCCTTTTGACCAATTTGAAATCGATGTCCCTTGGGGGGAACCAAATAAATGGTAATATTCCCTTGGAATTGAAATATTTGAAAATAATGGAACATTTGCTTCTTGGGAACAACCATCTCTCTGGACCTTTTCCTTCATTTCTGAGTCACCTTACCAATTTGGTAACACTAGATCTTTCTTGCAACAAGCTAGCTGGTGATCTCTCTCCTAATCTAACTCTGTTAACCCGGCTGGAGTATCTTAGTTTATCGTCAAACCAGTTATCTGGAATGATACCACAAAATATAGGATCAATCTCAGGGCTTCTGGTTTTGGACCTTTCGCAGAATGTCTTGAGAGGAGCTATTCCACGAAGTCTTTCCAAATGCTCCAAGTTGCAGCGCTTAGTATTGAGTCATAACTTCCTAACCGAAAATATTCCTGCAGACATTGGCCACCTTTCTGGTCTAACTTTTATTGACTTGAGTCACAACTTGCTCCGGGGGAAAATACCACCCCAACTTGGGAATATTCCCTTGCAATTGGATGGACTCGATTTGTCGTACAATAAACTACAGGGTGAAATTCCAAATGAGCTTTCCGTTTTTCCAGCCTATGCATTTTTGGGCAACGTGGATTTAAGCAGCGATGGAACCGAATTCCCTTCTCGTGTTTCATCTGGTCCAAACAGTTTCTCCATTAAGCTAGATATGAAAGTTTTTCTTCCTGTCACCATCTTCTTTGTAATCTTTTTCCTTGGGTACATGCTTTTCAACACGTGGGAGTGTATGAAAGTTCGGTTTGGGACAAGAGAAGAAAAGAACGGAAATCTCTTCTCGATATGGAATTACGACGGGAAAATCGCGTACAATGACATCATCAAATCCACAGAGGATTTCGATGCCAAATATTGCATCGGGACCGGAAAGTTCGGCAGTGTGTACAAAGCACTGTTACCAACAGGAAGAGTAGTTGCGTTGAAGAAACTTCACGAAGCCGCGGCGGAAGAGCCCTCTTTCTTAAGGAGCTTCAAGAATGAAGTGAAGGTTTTGTCGAAGACACGTCACCGGAACATAGTGAGGCTTCACGGTTTCTGCGTGCACAAGCGGAGCGTGTTTCTCGTCTGCGAGTACATGGAACGTGGAAGCTTGCACCGGCTTCTGAGAGACGACGAAGAAGCCGCGCGGTTTGGTTGGAGCGAAAGGCTGAGCATGATCGAGGGTATAGCGCACGCCTTATCTTACATGCATCACGATTGCAATCCGCCGATCGTTCACCGAGACGTGACTAGCGGCAACGTCCTCTTGAACTCGGAAATGAAGGCGTGCGTTTCAGACTTTGGCATTGCTAGACTCTTGTCTCCTTTTTCCTCGAACCGAACACGAATTGCTGGCACAATAGGTTACATTGCTCCAGGTAACAATTTCTCGAGAAAGTACTTTTAACATTTTCTTTTAATAAATTGATTGTTTTCTCCCTAGTTAAAAAAAAAAAAAAAAAAACGTCCGAGACAACTCTTATAAGTTATAAATCATATCAGTCTAGTTACTCATATAAATTTTTTTTAAACTAAAAATGCTTAAAATTATATAAATCTTTAAGACTACTAAAATATGTTTTTTTTTAAGATACTAAATATGTTTTGAGTTGGAGACATTCCAACTATCGTTGCCAGGTTTAAATTTCTGTTGGTGGATAGTTCCATTCGACGAAAAATGCCCTTGGCCAATTAGATGCTGGCGAAAATTTATGTTATCTTTGATAGTTTTCCCAGTTTTTGACGGAAATTTCGTTAGTAAATAAAATAAAAATTACTGAAATCTGGATAGCTATTTCCCGAATAAATTTTCCGGTGGTATTTTGGCGTTTTTTGACCATTTTCGATAATGGAACGAAAAAAAAACCTACATTTTATTTCTCTGCTGCATTTCTGCAACTTTTCAAACATTTCTAAATTAATATGATTCTCATTTAAAAAAAATCAACTTATGAGCTTATAAGAGTTATTTTGGATGATTTATATCATCAAGGGGCATAGTCACCATAGGCAAATATATAAGTTTTCACCTTAATTCACGTGTGTTTCTTTTTTTTTTTTTTTTTTTTTTTTTTTTTTTTTTTGTTACAGAATTTGCTTATACGACGGTTCTGACGGAAAAATGCGATGTGTTCAGCTTCGGGGTGGTAGTACTAGAAACACTAATGGGTCGGCATCCGCCGGAGCTGATAGCTCTGGTGTCATCACTGGCGTATTCATCTACGTCGATCCTGTTGAAGGACATTTTAGATTCACGTCTTTCAGATCCCGAGGGAAATCGCCGAGTCGCCTGTAGCGTGGTTCTAGTGGCGACTCTGGCCTTTGCTTGTCTGCGTTTCGATCAGAAATCTCGGCCGACTATGATGAGTGTTTGTAGACAGCTTTCTCTCCCCAAGAAATCGCTACGGCAACCTTTTGAGTCAATTTCAGTACATCAGCTGATTAAGCAGCAGATTTTTAGGGTAGACAAGTGATAGGAAAAATTGAATGTCATGTTTTGACAGGATAAATAAAATACTGTACTATTTTTTTAGACCCTAGTTTACGGCAATAGTTGATAGAAAACATGCACTTTCTTTCAACTAACGAAACCCAACGTATAAGCAATTTTAAACATATTTATAAACTTCAATAAAACTTGTTTCTAGTTTAAAAAATTTCTCTCTTAGGGGGGGCCAAGAGGGACCAGTGCATGTAACAAGAGTTGAATTCTATAATAATTAGCTTATCTGACAAGTTGTTTAACTTGGAAAAGATGTTATAATAAGTTCCTTAGGCGATAAATTTAATAAAAAAGTTAAACTTTTTATTTTTTTTTTATTTTTTTTTATATGAAAAGGACTAAAAGTCAAAACAGATTAAATATAGGGTAATTTAGCAAAATATCCAAAATGAAACTATGAAATTTGTTTTTAGCCCATGTTTTACAACTTTTAGGGAAATAGCCAACAGGTTTATGTGGCAATAATTACGGTCTAATTTACCGTTATTTATTAACAAATTCGTCATTTTCTCTCTCATACTTTTTTCCTACATTTTTTTACATAAAAACTTCAAAAAACCATATCTATCTCATATGAACTCGAAATTGAGTGATTCCAAATCCTACGGATTCGTGACGCTGAGATCTTCAAAAATAGATCTATTGTGTTTGATGAAAAATCATGTTTAATACCATAGATGTAGACAAATCACGGTACTACCTTAAATATGGAAGTAACTGAATTTTTTTGAAATTATAAAAAAAAAAATGGAAATGTAAATATGATGCATTAAACATAATTTTTCATCAAACACAATGAATCTATTTTTGAAGATCTCGACGCCACGAATTTGTAGGATCTGAAATCACTCAATTTCGAGTTCGTATGAGAAAGATACGATTTTTTGAAGTTTTGATGCAAAAAAAATTATTTGAAAAAAATAGGAGAGATAAAGTGACGAATTTATTAATAAATAAGGGCAAATCAGACCTTAATCATTGCCACATAAGTCATTTGGCTATATCACTAAAAATTGTCAAACATAGGCTAGATCCAAAATCACATGTTTAAAGTGGCTTAGTTAGTTACAAATCTCTTAAATATTTGAAGACTATTTTCTCATATGATGGACCTAAATGTCAGAGTTCATGACTATGTGCTCTAAAAAACCGTTTGATACCAAAAAAAAAAAAAATGAGGTAAATAGCCAATTAAACAATTTGAAATTGTTATATAACCAACATTTCGTAAATCTTAGATAAATAATCATAAAGATTACGGAGTCTAATAAATGAAAGTGGTTATTTACATCTGTAAATATATAAAAGTGGCTATTTATATCAGATTTACGAAATACTGGTTATATGGCAATCTCAAACGTTTTAGTTGACTAGTTACCTAAAAATTTGTTGCAAAAAAGAGAAAAAAAAATGCAAATGATTACCTGTGTTGAATCTTCTCGGTGACGAAAAAAATTCAAACATTGATTTATCCTAGTTTCTAGTCGGCGGCGAGTTTTTCTTCGTCTTCTACTTTTTCTCTTTTTTTTTTCTATTTTTTTTAAATGCAAATGAAATCGAGTGAGTATATTGCGTGTGGCAATAGATTTAGTTCTCTTTAATTCCTCGATTTGTGCGATATTAACTCCCGATTTGTTATCCATTTAAAAAAAATTAAAATCAAAAGATAATAAAGTTTGAGCGGAAATCCATTTAAAAAAAATTAAAATCAGAAGATAATAAAGTTTGAGCGGGAAGAATTTCTTAGGTATATTTGTAAATTTGCCTATATAGCAATTTCAAACGTTTACGTTAGCTATTTAAAAAAAAAAAAAAAAAATCTAAGTACACGAGAAGAAAGCAACCACAAGCAGATATGAGATGATGAATTTGGCACCTCTTCCCTCGAATTTGACTTTCCTCAGTCATGTGTGGTTGATTGGACAGATATAAATGGATATACGTAAGAATACGAGGACAATTTTCATTGGGATTTTTGAGAGAGACAAAGGAAGATACGAAGCAACAAGTGAACATTTATTTAGTCTAAAAGCTTCGAAACTTCAACTTCCCGTGCTTTCCCCGAATGAAATACTTACTTGCCTTCCACGCAAACTATTCTACAGAATCACTTCACTAGTTATTTAACAAGTCAATCAACCCATTATTGCTGCTCTCATTTCTTCACTATGACACACTCAAATCTCTTCTCTCTCTCTTTATTTCTGATACTAATCCACAGAAGTCTCGCCGTAAAAACCTCCGGCGATGTCAGAGAAGCGGAGAAGAACTGTCTGCTCCGGAGCGGGTGGTGGAGCGACCCGGATTACACCCACAACAAAACGCACTGCGAATGGTTCGGCGTAACCTGCGACGACGCCCGGAGAGTCGCCGGAATCTCCGTCGCCGGATGGTACGAAGTCGGAAGAAGCCTCGCCGGATTAAACCTCTCTTGCTTCCCGAACTTGACCCGGCTCGACATCTCCGGCGCCGGCCTCGAGGGGACCGTCCCGGCCGACTTATTAGGAGGACCTCTCTCGAAGCTCGAACACATCAACCTGTCGTGGAATCATCTCACCGGCGAGCTTCCTTTTTCCGTTGCTCGTCTTTCCCATCTCTCGGCGCTCGATCTCTCCCACAATCACCTCTACGGCCCGGTCCCGCCAGGACTCGGCCGATTGGCCTCTCTGGCAGTGTTGAACCTCAGTGGCAACTCGTTCCGCGGGACGATCCCTTCCTCGCTCGGGCTTATGAAGGGCCTGAAATACTTAGACCTCTCCGACAATGATCTCGAGGGAGATTTGCCTCGACTCAAGATCTCGAGCCTCGTCGAGCTCAACGCGTCTCACAATCACATCTCTGGACCGGTGCACCCTGAGCTCGTCGAATTGACTGCTCTAGATCTTTCTTACAACTCTCTCCGGGGAACGATCGGAGAGCCGCTCCTCCGGGCCTTTCCTATGGCGTTCATCGGAAACGAGGATTTATGCGTCAAAGCCTCGGGTTTTCTCTACTGCTTCGGGATGGAAGCCGCTGGGACCGACACTCCGACCGAAACCCTTGCCCCGAGCCTAAAGAAGTTCAAAATCGCGGTCGCTCTTCTGATCGCCTGCGTTGTATTGCTCGCCGGAGGGATAGTAATATTGGCCTACCTCGAGCGCCCACGCGGAAAAAGAAGAACTCGTTCCGCTAGCAGCAACGAAGAAGAATCGGCGGAAAAAAATGTGTTCTCGATATGGAACTACGACGGGAAACTCGCGTTCCGCGAGGTGGTGAGGTCGACAGAGGATTTCGATATCCGGTTTTGCATCGGCACCGGAGGCTACGGGAGCGTCTACAGAGCGAGGCTCCCGGAAGGAAAGACGGTCGCTCTGAAGAAGCTTCACGGATCGGAAGCCGATGAGCCGAGCTTCCGGAAGAGCTTCGCGAACGAGGTGGAAACTCTGACGCAGATACGCCACCGGAGCATCGTGAGGCTCCACGGATTCTGTCTGCACAACAAATGCATGTTCCTGATTTACGACTACATGGAAAGAGGAAGCTTGTTCTGTGTCCTGAGCAACGACGCCGAGGCTTTGGAATTGAATTGGAGCAAGAGAGTCGGTGTGGTCGAAGCTGTGGCTCACGCGCTGTCGTATCTGCACCACGATCGACACCCTCCGATCGTCCATCGTGACGTCACCACCACCAACGTTCTGTTGAATTCCGAGCTTGAAGGCTTTTTGTCTGATTTCGGTACGGCTAGATTACTCGACCCCGATTTGTCTAACCAGACCGTGATTGCCGGTACTTACGGCTACATCGCTCCCGGTAAGTTAAACCATAGTTTTAAAAATTGGTTCACTTCTTTTGCTGCGTTTTTCAATATTAAATACTCTTAAAAAAGTATCGGCTAAATAGCAGGTTGAAATTAGTGAAATTGTAAAATAGTTGCAGTTGGTCTAAAATTAGTGAAATAGTCTGAAATTTTTTAATAAGAGTGTCAGTTTTCTAACTTTGTCTATTTTAAAGATGAATTAGTTTCAAATAACTACTTCCTATATATATATTTTTTTTTCTTTCATGCCTACCAAGTTTTTACAAAAAATGCTAAGAAGAGAATAAATTTGAGCAAACTGAAAATATATATTCCAATTTACTATTGTTTTCTTTTGGGTGACCACTGATTTGTACAATTTGACATGGATTCAGAACTAGCCTACACAATGGCTGTGTCGGAGAAATGCGATGTTTACAGCTTCGGAGTGGTGGCGCTTGAGACGTTGATGGGAAGGCATCCGAGAGATCTCATATCATCATCTTCTTCTTCGGAAACGCGGAATATAAAGCTAAGTCAAGTTTTAGACAAAAGACTCTCGCTTCCGAGAGATCCGATCGTCGTGAGTGACGTCATTCTTGTTGCCACATTGGCATTTGCGTGCGTCAACGCCAATCCAAAATGTCGACCCACAATGAAGGAGGTGTCTCACCAGCTTAGTCACCAAAGAACAAGAAGAAGAAGAGTCTTAATCAAGCGATTAAGTGATGTGACTATAGGTCAGCTTATGGTTTCAGAAGAATTTATGTTTGAATGTTTGAAGTGAGATATAAAAAACTTTTAAGCTCAAACTTTGCAGGGAAAAATTCTTATGTGTGTGTTACTCTGCCTCTAACGAGTACACTGAGTTGTACAGCGAGTTGTTTCCGAACTAATTTGTAATAATATCCGTACATTTGTGGAAACATTATTTGCAAAATTTAATTAAATCTCTATCAGACTACTACTTCATGAAGGTCTAAAATAATCTCACTAAATTGACTTATAAGTTGGACTTATTTGAAGCATTGAGAGTCTGTAACTCAGTTAATTAGTAGGTTCCATTGCATAATAATTCATTAACCTAAAAGTCTTCCACTAGATTGAATATGAAATCAATTGAAAATGAGAATAATAATCTATGACCTTACTAACTTGTTAAGTCCCTTATTAACTTATTAACTTGAAAATGAGAATAATAATCTATGGGACCGACCAACTGAGACAAGATAAGTTTGGGTGGACTAACGATGCAGAGAAGGCCTTCTTCAAACTCTAGTATTACCAACTAGCTTCTTGTGATTTGAATATCTCAGTTCATAACATATATCTTGCGAGTTCTCTTCACCTTCATGGATGTGGGATCCTTAATAGTCCATTAATCGATCCAATGCAAACTACATTTAAAGCTTTTTGTTTGATTTTGGTGTGGCTTTAGATTACTAGACCGCAACCAAACCGTGATCTGATCACCATTGGTCCTAAAAAGTCGTAAATAATATTATAAATTTGTTGACTTATTTCATTGCAACTTTTAATATTAAATATCCTTAAAATAATCAAAATGATTCAATTACTATACATATATATATATATATATATATATATATATTTTAAAATTGCCAGGGAAAAAAAGTTTTGAACAAACTTTAAAGATATATTTCTTATATTTCCTAAATGTTTTTGGTAAACACTGATTTGTTCAAGCTAGTATTGAGAACTAGTAGTGACATATTAGCTGGGATAAAATATTTCCACCAAAAATTATTTTTCTGATGGTGTTACATCCACAATAATAACACAATAACACTGATATTACGTGTCTCGGATTATTATTCTGTTATCTTGATTGTAGTTTCTCCTAAAGAGGGGAGTCAGACGATGGAAAATTCTATGAAAGTTGGGCTCATTTTTATGTGAGAAAATTCTTTCTAAGAGACTTTTCTGGTTTGTCCATTATGCTGTACCTGTCATTGTCAAAGTCAATGTTAAAATAATTATTGCTCAAAGTCCAATACTACAATTATCCTATTATAATAAAACTTCATATCATATGGACTAAGGAATTATAGCTTACTGTTAGTATATGAGTTCTATATTGCCTAATCAAACTTGTGCTACCATATCGCTAGCAAAAAATTGCAATTTTTATATACTTCTGAAATTAAGTGATTGTCTTTCGAAATTCACTATTGTTCTCTCTCTATTACTCGAAGTTCAAATGGGTTTGAAAACAAAACCAATATATACTCATTCACAAAGAGGTTAACAAAACAGTACAAGAGGAAGTAGACTATCCCACTCAATAATGCTTAGTCTTTCTTCAACACGTTGAATTAGCATAAGCGTGCTTGTTACTTCAAAGTCTTCCACAATTAAGTCTCCGGTTCATAGTTTCAAAATCACGCCAAGCCTAACAATAATGCAAAGCACAATCAAAGGGATATGTGGTCGAATTCTCTGTCGTTCGTCCTCGGTCTTCTCTTTGCTCTTCTCGTCTCCCACAACATCATCTTCGTCCTCGGAGACCTCATCATCATTCTCAGCATCATCTTCTTCCTTGTAGCTCTCTTCCTTGTTGTCGCCGTGCTTGCAATCTTCTTTATCGTCCTAGTCGCCGCCGTCGTCCTCAACATAATCTTCGTGCTCAACGACCTCTTCATTTTCGGAGCCATCTCAACTCTCAAAGTTTTACCTTTCGCTCTCTTCGTCCTCGATTTTATGTTCAAGCTCAGCATCGTCATCCTTGTAGTCAACGCCCTGATTTCCATGGATATTTTAAAGTACATCTTTGTCGTCGCCTTTTGTTTCGTTTGAATCTTTTATTATAGTTTTTCCCCGTTCAAAGTTGCTTGCTTCAATAGATGACAATATATAATAGAGAATAATAGCTTGCTTAACTAAGTCTCTAGAAAATCTCGCTGTTCTATTAAGAATTTGAGTCGAACCTGATGTGAACCGTAGAAACGGTTCGTCAGTATTCTGGTTTTATGATAGTGTATCACATCTGTCTCAACGGATTGAGCATCATTTTTATAAAACCGTACAATGTACACAATGATGATAAGGATAAGAGCCTCAAAACTGATCTCCAATCGTGTGCAACACATGTAATCATGAATACGCACCATCATTGATTTAAAACCAATACTTAAACGACATATCTAGCCATATGAAACGCTAGAAATTTTGAAATAGCCAACGTTTCGTTAATATTTTGTAAATAACCACGTAAATCTATTTACGTTATCAAAATAATAAAAAACGCAAGAGTAAATTTCTAGTAAATATGACTATTTACGAAATATTTTCAATAGTTTTTTGCTATTTACGAAAAATTTACAAAACGTTGACTAAAACGCAAACGCTTATGTTTATGTGGATTATATCGCTTAATTTTTGTATTTATAAACTAAAACTGCATGGAAACAGCATAGACGTGAGCGCAACACAATACCCATTAAAGAGGAAAAATAACTATGTTGAAGAATTTCTTTTGTAAAATTCATACATAATTGGAAAACTATTCAATAGAAAATTTCTTTTGTAATCCATAAACAATAAATATAGATGCGACATGTACTTGCAAAAAAAATTAGCATTCAATTTCATTATTCACAATCCTACTGTCAACATGCACATAGGCTTGTGGAATGAGCAGCTGACCGATCGTAGTCTCACGTAACGGCTTTGCTAAGTGTGCTCTGCGAGCTGCAAGTTGTCGAGAAACCTGCTTCATTGCCGGTCGACGATTCGGTTTGGTATTTACGCATGAAAACGCGAGCGCAGCAACATGAACGACATCTTCTTCGATTAGCCGATTTCTTGGGGGCGGTATTCTCTTGTCAAGAACTTCACTGAGTGACGTGTTCAGAACCAAACACGATGACGAACTCGAGGTCAACGAAGATAGTAGCTCTCGAGGATGCCTTCCCATTAATGTTTCAAGTGCCACCACTCCGAAGGCATACACGTCACACTTTTCCGTTACACCCAATGTGTACGCAAGTTCTACAACCAGAAATAGAAAGACTGAGAGTGTTAGCTTTCATGTCATATTCCTGACAGTACCAAGTAAAATGAAATTGGATGGAAATTTTTTAAAAAAAAATTAGTAAAAATTAAATTCAATACAAAGTTTGGAAGACAAGAAAAAATTGAAGGAATTGTTTTTACTATATTTCATTGGTATTTAGATCTACTCTCGGAATTCCTGGCAACTTTTAGAGATTTTCATTATTTTCCCTTGAATTTACATACCCGGAGCAATGTATCCGTAAGTACCGGCAGGCATCGTCTGGTTGGACGAATCTGTTTCAAGCAGTCGAGCAGTGCCGAAATCGGAGACAAACGGCTCTAGATCTGAATTTAAAAGAATGTTTGTGGTTGACACGTCACGATGAACGATCGGCGGATTACAATCGTGATGCATGTACGACAAAGCATGAGCCGTGCCTTTGATAACATTCACTCTCTTGCTCCAATCAAATTCCATAGCCTGGGCATCGTGGCTTAGGACACAGAACAAGCTTCCTCTTTCCATGTAGTCGTATATCAGAAACATACATTTGTTGTGCAGACAGAATCCGTGGAGTCTTATGATGTTTCTGTGTCGTATCTCGGTTAGTGTTTTGACCTCGTTCCTGAAACTTTTCTTGATAGCCGGGTCATCCGACTCGAATCCGTGAAGTTTCTTCAACGCGACCACTTTTCCATTGGGCAGCTCTGCTCTATAAACACTTCCGTAACCGCCGGTTCCGATGCAATACCGAATGTCAAAATCGTTTGTTGCTCGGATGATGTCTTCAAACGCGACTTTTCCATCATAGTTCCATATTGAAAATATATCCCCGCTTCTTGTCCCTTTCGTATCCCTCACACCTCTAGTTATAGTTCTAGAAGCGAGCTTATACAACAAAACTCCGATGAAGAAAAATGCAAGGACGATCGAGATGGTAAGAGTAATTAGCAATTTGTGGTTGACTCTTGTTGAGCACGACTCGACTCCGGTACCACAGAACAATCTATCGATTCCAGTAAACGGTTCATCAGCAAAAGAATAGCATGATGTTTGAATGTGATCAGTGATCGAGACAAAGTAGTCGCAGGCAATTGTGAGGCCAAATAACGGTGGTAATTCCACGGGAATCGAGTTGTTTTTAAGGTCAAAGGTTGGTAACGAGCTTGACGTACATATGTCATAAGGAATACAACCTCTTAACTTGTTCCATGAAAGATTTAAAACATTCACTTGGAATCCAGCTATCTGCTTTGGCAATTTCCCAGATAAATGGTTCAGAGACAGGTCTAATTCCTCTAGCCCGGTCAGCTTCACCAGATCTGCTTCAAACAATCCCTTTATTTGATTGGAGCGTAAGTAAAGAAAACCAAGGGTTTTCGACAGACCCGCCAAGGTGGATAAATCGGACCGTTGAGCTTGTCATTGCTAAGATCTAAGAAACCTAGATTTTTACAGTTTCCTATTTCAAAAGGGATGGTACCGCTAATTTGGTTTGAACGGATCAAAAGCCGTTCCAATTTAGTCAAACGACCTAAATTTGGAGGAAGAGACCCGTTAAGATTGTTGAAACTCAGATCTAAAGATCTCAAATCTCTCAAGTTTCCTATTTCTAAGGGAATGGAACCACTGAATTGGTTGGTACTTAGGTGTAATCTCACAAGCTTGTAGAGATTCCCGATTTCTGGAGGAATTTCACCGCTAAGTTTGTTATCTTCAAGTTTGAGTTCCACCAAATCGGTTAACTGACCGATTGTTGAAAATAAGGAGCCACTGATCTTATTTGAGGAAAGCAGAAGAGAAGAAAGACTGAGTAGTTGGGCCAAAGTAGAAGGGAGGGGTCCAAAGAGCAAATTTTTGGAAAGATCAAGAGAAACTAAATGCTTGAGACTTCCTATTTCAACAGGGATTTCACCGTCTAATCTGTTAGATCGAGCATCGAGTTCAACCAATCGGGAAAGACCCTGCAGCGAGCTAGGAAGACGGCCTTGGATGCGATTATCGGAAAGATGGAGATGAGTGAGGTTGGTCAAGCTTCCCACGGAAAACGGGACGGTGCCGATCAACGAGTTGCTACTAAGGTTCAGCACCACCAGATTCTTCAATCCACCTATGTCTCTCGGAATCGAACCGCTGATCCCATTGTAGTGAAGATCAAGGACACGGAGCTTGGTGAGGTTGGTGAGCGAAAGTGGTAAATGGCCTATTTGAAGAATAAGTAAATAAATAAATAAAAAAAACCTTTTGTATAAACACACATATTATAAGAAACAGACATGTTAGCCTTTAACAGACCTGTTAGATTATTAAAGGAGAGGATGAGGTGAGTGAGGCTCGAACTAGCCCCTATGTCGCGAGGAATGACCCCAAAGAGTCTCGCGCCTGCGAAGTAAAGCCTCGCCAAATTCGGGAAAGAAGAGAATCTAAACTTTCCGAAATCTCTTTTCTTGTCGGAGTAGGACTCCTTTAAGCAGATTCCAAGACAGAACTCGGTAACGCTTTCGTCTTCATTGCAAGTTACGCCAGGGAAGCTGCACGGGGTTGTGGGACCGCCTTCCCAGTCCTTCCACCACTTAGTTTGAGATAAAGCGCTGGCTTCACGTCCCGGCGATGATTTCGCCGGCGTTAACATGAAGAGAAGACAAGCACATGAAACCACAACAGCGAGTGTAGATTTGGAGGCTCTCATCTTCACGTGCATGATAATAGTTTTCAAGCCATTTTGGGATGCCATTTTGTAGTCCATCTACGATACAAAATATTTCTTGAAGAGTCAGTCAATACCCTGGCAACGTTCCCTGTAATTTCTGTCCAGACTTTTTTTTCCATCAGAAACGTCATTGTTATACAATAGCAGCATAGTAAAAGGAAATAAAGTTTTGTAAGATTGAGTAATATATTATTATTTTGACACACGACTGAAGCATAGTAAAAAGATATAATAGCAGCTAGGTGGGAAGACATTAAATTACACTGTTCAGTGCAAGCAGGTACGAGCGTCTAGAGCACTAAATAATCGTTAATTTCTGCGTAATTTATTGTTTACAATTGTGGTGTTGGGCTATAGATCAACGCGGAGAAGTCAACAATTAAGACCAATTAATAACATGGTGGACCAACATGATTGACCGTAAAAGTCTAGAGATTGATTTTACTTCTATAACAAACACAATTAATAAAGAAAATGACTTCAAATACGTCTTCTAATTTATTCTCCAACCTTGACCGATTTCGTAGAGATCATTTTTTTTACTCTGATTCAACAGAAAATTAAGGATAAGCAGAGTAAGTGCCAAGACAGAGGTAAAATATTTTTTATATTAATTTTGGTTATTTCACTAATGTAAAATGTACTTTTGGCTATTTATTTGCAAATCCGTAAATTTCAATTGGCTACTTAACTATAACGCTCTTAATTTTATATTATTTTTTAATTAGAAGCTGTCTACAAAATAAATTTCACGGGTTTGCCCAAAATGATTCATAGGACTTCCTGGCCAAGGAGGTTAGGAACATACCGCGGCCTCGAAGCTATGCTCGAGCTGATCATCATCTCCGAGGCCGCCAATAGATTGATGTATATATAGTTCATGGCTCTTGAGTCTGTGGAACGTTTTGACCTCACAATAGGTCGAACCTGAAAAGAAATTTATTGCGAGTCGTTTAGAGCTCCTAAAACATATTGGAAATAAATGAAATAAAAAGCCTTATTATGAGGAAAATTATTTACGAAAGGAAGCTCTTGAGGTGACCCAGATCAGAACTCCGCTTAAATGCGAAAAAAGGATGTTGAATTTCAATCAAAAGATTATTGCATTTTCACAAGTCAAAAACTCTAATATACATTTAGCGCAAGGCAGGTAGAGGAAGAGCCAATAAGAAGGAGACTATTAACGTCAAAGAAGCACCAAAACCTCCACAGGTAAATTGAGGAAGAAGCAGCCTTAATATTTAAGCTTAGTCGCCCTTATTTCCAGTTTAAATCATACGCGGTAAATCTCATCGGTTTATTTTTTAATAAAAGTGATAGCAATACTTATTTTTCTGTGTGTCAAATTTTTATATTGAACATAGGCCCTATTCAAAACTTTCTCCATAGATTCGGGATGTGTTAAGCAAGACCTAAGAGCAAGTTCAAATTTAAAAGCATCAATATAGCCGCTCATTTCATTTCGTAATAATAGGGATTTATGATTCCTAGCTTCCCTGAAGCCTAGTTATTATGCATACGGCACGGGTGGCATTTTTTCCCGAAGGATCATATTTTTTAAGATTCATATCCAATTAAATTAAAACATTAAAAAATCATGTTAAATGATTTATTTAATCGTGTTTAAAATATTTAATCATAGAAGAAAAAATAAAAACAAAGTCATAAGTGATGATCTGGCTTCTGCTACTTCTACTACTACGGCTAGCAAGATTACACCTTTGTTATCATGTTGCATTGCAAGCGTTTGAGGAAAACTTATACATGACTTTTGTGAATTTTATGAATGTATTATTTAATTATTATTCTTTGTTGAATGTGGAGCTTTTCCTGGGATCTTCCGGCAACTTGAATTCTCTGATTCAAAATATAGTTGGCAAACGGCACGATCCTAAGTGATTTCTTAGCTTGACCCTCAAGAATTCACTTTATTTGAGACAATTTAGGTTTTCATGAGATTCAACAATTTATTCCCAAAAATTTACAATCTACTAGGAAAAAAAAGACAAGGAAAAA
Organism: Urtica dioica subsp. dioica; assembly: GCF_054948205.1. Classification (NCBI taxonomy): domain Eukaryota; kingdom Viridiplantae; phylum Streptophyta; class Magnoliopsida; order Rosales; family Urticaceae; genus Urtica; species Urtica dioica. Next base: position 3,814,099 of record NC_142756.1, read on the forward strand.
CCAAGTAAAATCAATGTTTTCAAATTTTATAGAAATCGAACCACCATTGATCGTAAACTTATTTTGACACAGTATGGGTCCATAAACAAGAAAAATCATAGGCTTATGAAATATCATATACAAGAAATATGATACGCACTTGCAAAAGAAAATATCATTCAATTTCACTAATCTCGATCATATTGTCAACATGCGCATAGGCTTCTGGAACACGCAACTGGCCGATCGTAGTTTCACGTAGATGCTTGGCTAGCCTTGTTCTTCTGTTGACTAGAAGTTGTTGAGAAACTTGTTTCATTGTGGGTCGACAATTCGGATTGTTATTTACACAAGCAAATGCGAGCGCTGCAACATGAACGACGTCTCCTTCGATCATCCAATTTCTTGGGGGCGGTATTCTCTTGTCAAGAACTTCACTGAGTGGCGTGTTTAGAGCTGACGAGGCAGAAGAACTCGAGTTCAATGAAGATAGTAGTTCTTGCGGATGCTTCCCCATCAAGGTTTCCAGTGCGACGACACCAAAACTGTACACGTCACACTTTTCTGAAACAACAATGTGTAGGCAAGCTCTGCAACCACATAATAAAAGACAGAGCCTTGGTCAAGAGTCTAGAGTTTAGTACTAAAATGAAATTGAAAGGAAAGTGAAACTCGTCTTAAAAAAATTCTGTCAAAATTGAAATTCTAGACTGAGTGTATAGGAAAATTTGTGGGAAATTAAATTTCAAACTATTTTTCGATTCTTGTTTGGATATAATTCTGATTTCTTCCACAATTTATCAACGGTAATTCGAATTTTCCTTTATGCAAGCAAGACTAGGAATATGCATCAAGTTCCAATACAAGTCCTTAAGGGATAGTACCAAAATATTGAAAACTAGAGACGAATCTACATACCTGGAGCAATATATCCGTAAGTACCAGCAAGCATCGTTTGGTTGGAAGAATCTGGATCGAGTAGTCGAGCAGTGCCAAAATCGGAGACGAATGGCTCAAGTTCTGAATTCAAGAGAATATTGGTGGTCGTCACATCACGATGAACGATCGGAGGATTACAATCGTGATGCATGTACGACAAAGCATGAGCCGTGCCTTTGATTACATTCACTCTCTTGCTCCAATCAAATTCCACAGCCTCTGCGTCGATGCTCAGGACACAGAACAAGCTTCCTCTTTCCATGTAGTCGTATATCAGAAACATACATTTGTTGTGCAGACAGAATCCGTGGAGTCTTATGATGCTTCTGTGTCGTATCTCCGTCAGTGTTTTGACCTCGTTCCTGAAACTTTTCATGAAAGCTGGATCATCCGACTCGGAGCCGTGAAGTTTCTTCAATGCGACAATTTTTCCATTGGGTAAATCTGCTCTATAAACACTTCCGTAACCGCCGGTTCCGATGCAACACCGAATGTCGAAATCGTTTGTGGCTCGTGTGATGTCTTCAAACGCGATTTTTCCATCGTAGTTCCATATTGAAAATATATCCCCGCTTCTTGTCCCTTTCGTATCCCTCGGGGCTTTTATTTTATTTCTAGAAACAAGCTTATACAACAGAACTCCGGAAAAGGAAAAGGCAAAAAGAATCGAGATGGTAAGAGTAATTACCAACTTGTAGTTGATTCTCCCAGAGCACAACTTTACTCTGGAATCACAGAACAATCTGCGGATTCCATGAAATCGCGCAAATGAAGAACAAGGAGTTGGATGAGTTTCACTGATCCAGGCAATATAACTACAGGCTCTTTGTATACCTTCCATGGTCGATAATTCCGATTGAATCAAGTTATGATTAAGATCAAGGTAAAGTCGTCGTGACCCATCTGAGTTGCATATTGCATAAGGAATACAGCCACTCAGTCTGTTTGATGAAAGGTTTAACGTTATTGTGGAATAAGGTAAAGGTTTAGATAAGTTCGTATTGAATCGAGCTATCTCCTTCGGCAATTTCCCGGACAAGCGATTAAGAGACAGGTCTAGAAACACCAACTCTGTCAGATTCGCGAGATCTACTTCGAACACCCCAGTTATTTCATTTGAGCTCAAGTCTAGATGATAAAGGGTTTTGGAGAGACCTGCGAGAGGTGGATAAATCGGACCGCTGAGCTTGTTTTGGCCAAGATCTAAGTAAGACAAACTCTTACAGTTACCTATGGCAAAAGGGATGGTACCATTAATTTGGTTTGAACGAACGCTAAGTGTTTCCAAATTAATTAAACTACCTAAAGTTGGAGGAAGAGGCCCTTTGAGATCATTGAAACCTAGATTTAACTGTGTCAAGTTCTTCAAGTTTCCTATTTCTAAGGGAATCGAATCATGAAATCGGTTTGAGCTGAGGTCTAAAAGCGCAAGTTTGTTGAGATTCCCAATTACTGGAGGAATTTCCCCGGAAAGTTGGTTATCATGAAGACTGAATTTCAACAAATTGGTTAATTTGCCAAAAGTAGAAGGGAGAGTTCCAGTTAAAAAGTTATGGGACAGATCGAGATAAATTAACTCCTTCAGACTTCCTATCGACGGAGGCAACTGACCTATACAAGAATAACTTAATTATTAATTGAAATACTAATTGATAAATAGAAAAAGTACTAGTAAAATAATGATAGGACATATATTTTAATATGACCTGTCAGAAAATTGAAGGAGAGATCGAGGTGAGTAAGACCCGAACTAGCCCCTATGTCGTGAGGAATGACCCCGCGGAGTTGTGTTTTTTCAAGGCGGAGCAACACCAGATTCGGGAAAGAAGAGAAGTTGAAATTTCCGAAATCTCTGTTTTCCTGTATCGGGAACCAGGACCCATCAATCTCAACGACGCTTTGGTCTTGATTGCAAGTCACGCTGTAGAGCTCGCACGCGGTCGTGAAATTGCGGACCCAGGACTCCCACCACCCAGTTTGGAGCAGAGCTTTGAGTTCTTGCTCCGGCGATGCATTCACCGGCGCAAACATGAACACAAAAGTAGCCCATGACACCAAAGCAACTAGTATGATGAACTTAGAAGCTCTCATGCTATAACTACTTAATTCAATCTCTGTATAGAACTTGGTAGTATACTTGATTTTTGCTGAGATTCTTCTGCAGAGATGTTTCTTTTTATATGTGTTATTATATGTAATCAGAAAGCTTTAATTTTTTAAGTGTAAGAGAACGTAGTGTTGTGAATGTGATTATATATAGGCATCTTCATTACTATGAAATAGACCCTACGAAGGGACACTAAACTCTAATTACTAAATGTATTATTACTAATTTTATTATTAGTAGTAAATTCTCTGTATAAATCATCTTTAATTATTAGATCATTCAATTCCGGCTAATATTGGTATAGTATATATACTTGTCATCAATTATAACAAAATTATTGTCGTACATGTATGAAGTAAGATATAATACATTCTAGTCATATTCTTCAAGGTCTCCAACTAGTGAAGTTTTGGTGTAAGGAGCATTAAAGGTCTGTTTGCTTGGTTGTGAGTTAAGCTCCGTCTTGAATAAGAGATTTAATTCATAATTTGTACATAATTTACTGTTTTCTTGTGGTAAGACAGTTGTGGTATTAAGCTTCTAAGCAAAAAATGAAAGTAAATATCTAGACTTGACTTGTATCCATTATCCATTATCCATTATCCATTAGAAGAAGGAAAGCTTTTAACCTTGTTCCGACACGTGGCGCCTCCAATCGGCGACACGTGGCGCCTCCAATCGGCGACACGTGGCGGAACAAGGTTAAAAACTTTCTTCTTTTTTTTTTGGCCTTTTTGGCTTCCGATTTTTTTTTTTTTTTTTTTTTTTTCCCTTTTGGCCGGAACCAGGTTTAATGGTTTTTTTTTTTTTTTGCCAATTAATGCATGAACTATACTAATGTAATATATATATATAAATATATATATATAACATAATAATATTTACTATAAATATATTTTTCTATATCAGGTACACATCTGTACATTTATGTTATTCCCTAAAAAAACATTATCTTGTACATTTATCCATTTCCATTACATCCATTACATATTATCCATAGCATAGTTAATAAGAAGTATAGCTTCTTCGACTTTTATCCACGTTCCGCCACGTGACGTCGCCATATGGCGACACGTGGCGGGGTTTTTTTTTTTTTTGCCTGATCCATTTCTTCCTTTTTTTTTTTTTTGCCTAAACCTTCTGTGTTTTTTTTTTCAATTTTGATTTTTTTTTCTCTTCCAAATATCAATATATTTTGTATAATTTTTTTATGTATATTATAATCATAATTACTAATACTATATCAATAACATATATTTTCATTTATTTTTTTTCCCGATCTTTAATTTTTTTTCCCTCTCTCATCAATATATTTTGTAATATTTTTATTTCAACTTGAATCCTCGTGCCGCCAGGCAGCGATACGTGGAAGCCATTTTTTTTTCCTTCCGATTTTGATTTTTTTTTTACTTCCGATTTTGATTTTTTTTTTCTTTCCAATTTGATTTTTTTATATTTTTTTATGTATATTATAATCATAATTACTAATAATATATTATATCAATAACATATATTATCATTTATTTTTTTTTCCAACCTTTAATTTTTTCCCCCTCTCATCAATATATTTTGTATATTTTTTTTTTCCAACTTGAATCCTGGTGCCGCCAGGCAGTGACACGTGGAAGCCATTTTTTTTTCCTTCCGATTTTGAATTTTTTTTTTACTTCCGATTTTGATTTTTTTTTTTGCTTTCCAATTTTGATTTTTTTTCCCTTCCAAACATCAATATATTTTGTATCTTTTTTTTTATGTATATTATAATCATGATTACTAATACTATATTATACTATATCAATAACATCTATTATCATTTTTTTTCCCGACCTTTAATTTTTTTCCCCTCTCTCATCAATATATTTTGTATATATTTTTATTTCAACTTCAATTCTGGTGCCGCCAGACAACGACACGCGGAGCCATTTTTTTTCCCTTCCGTTTTGATTTTTTTTTACTTTCGATTTTGAATTTTTTTTCCTTCTTTCATAAATATATTTTGTATAATTTTTGTATGTATATTAATTTCTTTCCTCCCTCTCTTATCAATGTATTTTGTATAATTTTTTAATGTATATTATATTTAATACAATTAAAAGTCTAAACTTACTTTATTTTACTTATTTTTCTTTTTCATTTTTTTTTTTTAAATATTGCTGACTCGCGCGTAGCGCGTTTTTTAAACTAGTAGTAGTATATGGGACCGACACTTACCAGCAATTAAGTTCATGGAGGGCCAAAACGCTACGCTTTGCGATAAAAGTCTAGATAAATACTTTTCTCCTATCACAAACACAATTAATAATGAAAATGACTGCAAATCAGAATATTTTTTTCCCATCTTCTAATTTTGTTTTGGACTTGGCAATTTCATAGAATTTTCCACTTTTCTATCAACGAAAAAGAAGGAAGCAAGATTAACAAAATAATTGTGAAAATCCAAATAAAATACCTCATCCAATCCCGGTCATCGGTTTATACTTCAATTTTAATATCCCTCCTTCCAATCTACCTACGGTTATGTTCTACGGGATTGTTAGCAATATTACAAATAATATTGATAGAAATTAAAGAAAAAAGCAAGAAAATAATAAAATTTGTATTAAAAAAAAATAGAACATAAACCGAAAATGAATAAGAAAATGTCGGCATGGAAAGTGCCGAGGCCCGTTGGACGGTTTCCTTGAAGTTTTTTATATCTCTCACGAAATCCTCTCAGGATACAACGACTAACAAGATGAGCAATGCACCACAAGACTCGACTTCGGTGAATTAGAACTCGAGCGTCAGAAACTACCACCGGACTACAAGTAAACAAATAAAGGAAAACAGTTTCTGAAAGAGAGTTGGATGTGTTTACTCTGTGTTCAGAATGAGAGAACCCAAAGCCTTTTATAGTTGAAGCATGATAATGGTTACACGAATTTGAAAAACCCAAAACGTTCAGCCATAATAGCCAATTAAAAATGTTCAACTTCGCTCAAAAGATAATTGCATTTTCACAAGTAAAAGACTGTTACAAAAATTTATTTAATTTCTATCCCATCCGTATAATCTTATTTCCTGCGACAACAACCAAATGTAGATTTCTGATTTTCCAATATATAAATCACGCTGAGTTTTCCAGAATTCGTCACTTGGTTTTCGAACTTCTATCTCTTTCTCTCTCTCAAACACATTTTTTTTCCAAAATTGTTCTTGTCTACGTTCGGATTTCACTGCGTCTTGGTACAGTATGAATTCAAGCTTGTCATATCCTGCGATATTCTTATTTGTGGCCTTCAAGACATTGTCGAGATGCAAGAGATATTATAAGAAAAGCGCATCTCATGCGTAATTCGGAAGCTCTCATCTTCACGTGCTTGATAATAATTTTCAAGCATTTTGGGATGCCATTTTGTAGTCCATCTACGATTCAAATTATTTCTTGAAGGGAAAATAACACATTTATACCCTGTGTTTTAGTGAAATGTCGAGTTTAACCATCGGTTTTCGAAAATGTCGAGTTCATACCCTCTGTTTAACTAAAATGACGAAATTATACCCTTTGTTTAACTAAAATGACGAAATTATACCCTGAAATAGACAACCGTGTCACGAATATTCTTTTTATTGACTTTTCATTGACATTGACTATAATATTTATATATAAACACCAATTATCTTTACTCATTCGCGCCATATATGTAACTTATTTAAAAACTAAAAAATAAACAACAGTCTCTTAATCGTGAAGAACACATAAAGAGGCAAAAGGGTAAACATCGATAGTTGATAGTCATCAAAATTGCATATTCGAACAAAGAATCAAGGATTTAGAGTTACAATTCGAACACAGAATGAAGTCATTTGTTAGGAGCTATGAGTTTTATTATTTAATTTCAATTTAAGGCTATTTTTATTTCAAAATTGAGAATTTGGAAGTTAGGGCACTGATTTAGATTTGATTTGGTTTTTCTTATATAAGAGTTAATATCAATGAAAGGGAGATTTGTGACGCTGTTATTCATTTCATGGTATAATTTCGTCATTTTAGTTAAACAGATGGTAAAATTTCGTCATTTTAGTTAAACAGAGGGTATGAACTCGACATTTTTGAAAACCGATGGTTAAACTCGACATTTCACTAAAACACATGGTATAAATATGTTATTTTCCCTTTCTTCAACAGTCAGTCAATACCCTCTCAACGTTCCCTGTCATTTCTGTCCAGACTTTTTTTTTCCATCAGAAACGTCATTGTTATACAATAGCAGCACAGTAAAAGGAAATAAAGTTTTGTAAGATTGAGGAATATATTGTTATTTTGACAGACGACTGAAGCATAGTAAAAAGATATAATAGCAGCTAGGTGGGAAGAACATTAAATTACACTGTTCAGTGCAAGCACGTACGAGCCTCTAGAGCACTAAATAATCGTTAATTTCTACGTAATTTATTGTTTACAATTGTGGTGTTGGGCTATAGATCAACAATTAAGACCAATTAATAACCAGGGCCGGCTTAATAGATTATGGGACCTAAAGCGAAAGTTCGAAATAGGACCTTTAAATTTTTTTTAAACATAAAAAAAATTTCTTTTTTTTTCTTAATTTTATTGTACTCCAATTACTAATTTTTACTGGTAGTATGGGCAATTATTCTTTATTTATATTTGCAAAGTAACCCAAACAAAAAATTATTGACAATATATAACAATCAGGAAAAAAAAATGTCTAATTGATATTTATAACGCAAACAACATAAATAATAAAGAAAAAAACAATAATAAACAGAGAAATATAAATGATAATTACTTTTTTATATTTATTTGCACATAAGAGAGCCTAATTTGGAGAATATATATAGAAGAATTAATGGACTGCATATATGATTTTTATATAAGCAGAGCCGGCTCAACTAAATCGAAGGCCCTGGGCGCAGAAAAAAAAAAAAGGGGCCACTACTACAAAAATAGGATTCTACAACGCTTAAAAAACGTTGTAGAATGATTCTACAACGCTTCTTAAGCGTTGTAGAATCCTGCGTTGTAGAAGCTTCTACAACGCTTAAAAATCCGTTGTAGAATCCAACAGCTTTCTACAACGCTTAATTATCCGTTGTAGAAACTACGCTTCTACAACGGAATCTTAAGCGTTGTAGAAGCTTCTACAACGGTCTAATTCCATTGTGTAATTTTAAAATATTTTCACACATGTCGCCGCGGCGACGTATATTTTTCGCCGCGGCGACGTGCTTCTACAATGGATTGATTTTCCGTTGTAGAGCGGCTAGAATTATACGTCGCCGCGGCGAGTTATTTGCCGCGGCGAGGTACGTTCCGAGCCGCGGCGAGAACATTCTACAACGGATATTCAATCCGTTGTAGAAGCACGTCGCCGCGGCGAAAAATATACGTCGCCGCGGCGAGAAATTCGCCGCGGCGAAGTCAAATCTTAGCCGCGGCGAGATGATTCTACAACGGATATAATGCGTTGTAGGAAGGCGATGAATTTTTTTTTAAAAACTCGCCGCGGCGAAGAAAAAATCTCGCCGCGGCGAGACTAAGATTTCTAATTTGCTTGCTCTCGGTATCTTGTCTCGCCGCGGCGAGAAGTATAGTTCGCCGCGGCGAGAATCATTTATTTTCAATCCACAATTTGTTTTTTACACGATACTAGCACCTGAAAATAATCTTCAATACAAAAAATATCTAATATATACATTCATCTCAAATATCCTCATCTTTAAAACATTCAAAATCTAATATATACATCTTCGAAAAAACTAGCTAATCGTCACAGTTAATAAATGTTTGTACATAAGTTACCCATTCTTCCCTAACTCTCTCTAAATCCTCTTTTGTATAGGATTTCTTATTTTCTAATTTTCCTACACCTCCTACGACTATATCACGCATATAAGAAATGACAAAATACCCGCATTCCGTGTTTCCCGTTTGTCTCGGAGCGTCCCAAGCCTTGATGTACGTTGATTGCCCGTTACTATTGGCGTTTTGATGCTCGAGCTTGAAATCAACAAGAACCCTATATAACACGGAGATTATAAGAGAAAAAACATCTAGAACGGTTTATAATAAAAATTATTTAAGAAATCAAAATATTACCTTTTTATCAATCGATTTAAATCCGTTGGGATTTTATTTCTCAACGGGTCAAAGAACATAGCGCTATTTCTCCAAAGGTCGAGGACAACGAGCATCCAATGCGCACCTTTGTTATACGGCATCAAAACTAGTTCACCAAATTTGCAATGTCGTACCACGTTTCCAACGTCCTTGACTCGTTTTGACAAATAAGCCTCCTCGTCGTCATTTTGTATATACGAACTTAAGCTCGGATTTATAAAACAAAAATTTCGAGTCTTCTTCGCCTTTTCTAGCCTCGATCGTAGATAGCTATGACAAACAAATATTTAGTTGATCAAAACACTAAATTTGAATATTGATATTAAAAAACGCATATAAAGAAAACTCTTACTCCATATAAACCGTTATGCTCCCCGCGCCAATTTCCAAGTATTGCAAAAAATCGGAAATGTCTTCAAATGACACCGGAATCGGGATAGCCGCGAGACTTGGACTAACATTGACCATAATCACATCCTCTTCCGGTAACATTACTTTGTTGGCATGTTGAGCGAGCAATCGATACTTTGGATTAATCACCTTGTACGGAATCTTCTTAGCATCATCGATGCTAGCTTCACTCTCAAAACCGAGCTTTGAGAGTTGTTTGACAACCGGACCGCGACTCTCTATTCCCGAGTCAATTTCCATGAGTCTCTTCGGCCACGAGACAAACCCGCCTATAGCATCTTCAACGGTTTGAGCTTCTTCGGTGGGAATTGGCAATTTTGCTTTTTTAATCAAAACCCCCAAAACGGCCACGCGTAAATTTCCTTCCTCCAAAGGTGAGAAATGAACTACGCCTCCATTCATGTACGCTCGCCCATTTGCAACATGAATTGTGCCTCCGAACTCGGTGTCATCAATGAAAAGAAGACACTCGACGCTTTCATCCGAACTCGGTGTCACCGGCGTGGTTGGATTCAAAGAGCAACTAGCACGGACACTATTTGGTTTTTCCACAACAATAGGATCGATCTTCGGACGATCATCAACAATGATAGGATCGATCTTCGGACGATCGTCAACATCGTCGTGTTCTAAGCGAATCAAGAATTTTATCAATAACTTAATACCAAAACATTTATCTTTAATAAATAGATAAAAAAAAAATTGAACATACCTAAAGAGACCGCTTCATTGACGTGTTCTTCAACATTTGCCATCTCTTTATCATCAACAACCTTCGCGTTGAGATTCTCTTTCACTTGCTCGACACTAGGCGACTCGACATTAATGCTACCATTTCCACCAAATGCCTTCATCACCAAAGACTTTAACTCGCTCATTTCCCGACGCATCTTCATTACTTCTTCGTTGGGCGTTGGAGGAACAAAGTACTTAAAACGCGACGTGTGTTTGGATTGACCGCAAACTCGCGACGTTCCCAAAGCTTCTTGCAAAACACTCTTTCCCGATTCCGGCAACCATGTCCCTTGCGATGCTTGTTGTGATAACGTTTTCTACACATAAAATTATTTGAAAATAAAATTACAAGGTTAATTGTTATAACAAAGGTAAAGAACTTACGATTTTGTCTCCCATCAATTTGTCTTTCTCATCCTTGTAGTTATCTACGTCTTTCATTCGCGAGTCAATCCAAAGTTCCTCTTTTGTAGGCCATTCCCCCGTTTCGTCATGCTAGTAAGAAGTAATTATATAATAAATTAAAAAATAATTGCAACATTTGAAATAACTAAAAGAAAAAAATGAATCTAACCTTTTCTTGATCAAGCTTTCGATATCCATTTCGGCCCGTTCGAGATTTGTACACACTTTTTCCGATATTTGATTTCCCATGTTCCGATGTTTGTTTGAACATTTCGGTTCGTCTATACTCAACAAATGCTATCCAATCTTCTTCGGTGATACTTGTATAGTATTTCAAAATACAAGCCGGTCTCTTTAAGGCGATTGGTTCGTTGATTATGTCTTTGAGTAGATCGTTGTATATCTCATGACGAAATAACCTTGCGGCTTCTCCGACTCTCATAAGGCAATCGTGTTTTTGTTCGATAGGAATCGTAAATCCTTCTTGCATTTCGTTCCAAATCCGTTCTTTAATTTGGGCGTTGTCTTTACATCTCCAATCACGCATCGAAAGTGGAACGTGTTCTCTTGCTAACACGCCAAAGTAACTCGACAACTCATCACCCTCTTTACCGATTGGTTGCCCTTTATCATCAAATTGTACCGGGATTTTTTTACCAAGTGTTTTAGCCTTATTAACCCGACCCATAAGAGTGTTTCTTCGTTTTCCTTGTTCATCGGAGTTAAGCGCTAGTTGTCTTCTAATTTTTCTTTTACCACTACCGCTAGAAGTAGTAGTAGTGGACGACATTGAATCTAATAAACAAAATTCAAATCATAATTTCAATTTTCAACTCAAATGTTATCAAAATTTCAACTCAAATGTAACAAAAATCAAATATAAACTCAACTCTAATCACAATATAAACTCAAATCCAATCCGATTCTAAACAAAAACACAATTTCAATCCCAATTCAATCTACTATCAAATATATTTCTCAAATCAAATCAATATCAAACTTCAATTCAATAAACTCAAATCCAATACAATATCTCCTAATTTCAAATCAAAATCGAATTCACACTAAATAAGTTCATGTAAAAATGTTCAAAAACATTACCCGGAGTTGGACGAGCAAAAGGGCGGCGAAGAGAAGGTGGTGAGGCGAAGGCGCGCGGCGAGGGTGGGCACGAGCAAGGTGAGGGCGCGCGGCGAGGGAGGGCGGCGTGGGCGCACGGCGAGGTGAGAGAGGGCGGCGTGGGCGCGGCGCACGGCGAGGAGAGGGAGTTGAGGGTCGGAGAGAACGCGCGGGAGGGCGCGGTAGTTCAGCGAAGTGAGGGACGGAGAGAGAGAGAGGGGCCGAGAGAGAGAGCGTGGCGGAGAGAGAGAGGGACGGGCGGCAAGAGAGTGGCGGAGAGAGAGAGGGACGGGCGGAGAGAGAGAAGGACGAGAGAGATAGAAGAAATGAGAATGAGAAATGAGAGGAAAAAAAACGCTAAGTATAGATATGAATGGGCGCGGGTAGTTAAAAAAATTTGAAAATTTCAGATTTTTTAACGCTCCTACAACGCTTATACTAAGCGTTGTAGGATCTCGCCGCGGCGAAGTGTATTTCTCGCCGCGGCGAGATGATTCTACAACGCTTAGAATAAGCGTTGTAGGATCCTCGCCGCGGCGAAACCAAATTCTCGCTGCGGCGAGAGTTACCCAGAAACGTCTCGTCGCGGCGAAAATGTGGCATCGCCGCGGCGAGGTAACCCTAGATGTCCTCGCCGCGGCAATATACAAGTTCCGCCGCGGCGAGACCTTTCTACAACGCTTAAGTAAGCGTTGTAGAATCCTCGCCGCGGCGAAGGCTAATTCCCGCCGCGGCGGGAATTGTATGATGCCGCGGCGAGAGTATATGTCTGGAACATGGTGCTCTCGGTAAGTTTTTCGCCGCGGCGACGACTTGTTCCCGCCGCGGCGCAGGACTCCTGCCGCGGCGGGATTTGTACCTCGCCGCGGCGTGATATGTCGCCGCGGCGGACGCATATTTTTGCCGCGGCGAGGACATTCTACAACGCTTATGGTAAGCGTTGTAGAATGTCTCGCCGCGGCGAAGTAGAAAGTTCGCCGCGGCGAGTGACACGAGACTGGTGATATAAATTCTCATTTATGGTCTTTTACACTTTGAACTCTCTCATAACCTCACTCGAAAAAATATTTCCAGTACCTTTTCTACTCATTCTAGAGCGTCCTCGTTTACTAGTCTCATCTACACATTCAAATCTTGTAAGTTCTTCTTTAACTTCTTCTAATTGTTGTTCTCTTGATAGTTTATACTAATTAGAATTGGTAATTTTTTGTATAATTAGGGTTTTTCTATGAATATGAGGACTTGGATGTGGGAGAATAGATTGAATGAGATATATCGGAAAGGTGTAGATGAGTTTTGTGATTTTGCTAGAGAGAACATGGTAGATTTGAAATCTATTCGTTGTCCTTGTATTAAATGTGGAAATCATAGACATTTTTCGATTGATGTTGTTCGGACCCATTTGTTTGCATATGGAATAATGACCTCGTATCAAAGATGGTTCTACCATGGTGAGGTTTTTCGTTCTACGGCAAATGAGGATGATGTTGAAGATGATATTGATGATATGTGCGGCATGATGAATGATTTGGAGGACGATTTTGTTGAGCGACCGGAATTGTTTGAGTCCATGATGAATGATGCGGAGACACCATTATATGAAGGGTGTACAAGCTATTCGAAGTTGTCATTTTTAGTTACATTATTTCATTTGAAGGCGTCGGGGGGTTGGACTAACACTAGTTTTACTCTATTGTTGGAAACACTGAAAGAAGCATTTCCGAAAGACAATAAAGTACCTTTAAGTATGTATGAAGCAAGGAAGACTTTGGGTACATTAAGCATGAAGTACGAGAAATTCCATGCGTGCCCAAATGATTGTGTTTTATATAGACACGAGTATGAAGATCTAGATGAATGTCCGACGTGCAAAGAGTCACGGTGGAAGAAGGGTAAAATTCCATGTAACGGGGTTAAAGGAGTTCCAGTTAAGGTACGTACATTTTCATCACTTGATTAGGAAATACATGTAGCTCATATTCATTATTTATTACTGATTTTCGTTAAATATATTTCAGTCGTTATGGTACATTCCTCCAATGCCGCGCTTTCGTCGAATGTTTAATAGTGTCAAACACGCGAAGAACATGGTTTGGCACTCCGAAAAGCGTATCGATGATGGTATGTTGAGACATCCTGCTGATGCTGCACAGTGGAAATCATTCGATTTAGAGTATAAGGATTTCAGTGTTGATACTCGAAATTTGCGCCTTAGTCTAGCTTCTGATGGAATGAACCCGTTCAGCATGATGAGCAGTAAATACAGTGTTTGGCCGGTTATACTTGTGAACTACAATCTCCCTCCAAAGCTATGTATGAAGAGAAAGTTCTTGATGTTAACGCTTTTGATTTCAGGACCGAATCAACCAGGAAATGATATTGATGTCTATTTGGCACCGTTGGTCGATGATTTGAAGATGTTATGGGAGAAAGGGATGGAAGTCAAAGACGCTTACCGTGGAGATTCGTTCAACTTAAGGGCAATGTTAATGTGGACTATTAACGATTTTCCGGCCTATGGAAACTTGTCAGGATACTCTGTGAAATGCTCGATTGGTTGTCCGATTTGCATGAAAGACACATCTTCCATCCGTTTGAAGCATGGTAAGAAAACTGTTTTTCTGGGTCATAGAAGATTCTTACCAAGAGATCACTCGTATAGAAGATTGAAACAAGCGTTTGATGGAAATTCAGAAGAACGACCCCCTCCTAGAATTTTGTCTGGTGAAGATGTCTATGAGATGGTTAAAAACGTCAATGAAGTGCTTGGGAAAAGAAAGCGGAGTGCTAGTACTAAAGAATCGTTCAAAGAGAATCCTTGGAAGAAGAAATCGATTTTCTACGACCTTCCTTATTGGAAGACACACTACGTCCGGCATTGTCTGGATGTTATGCACATCGAGAAAAATGTTTGCGAATCGCTTATTGGTACACTTCTTGATGATCCAAATAAATCGAAAGACGGAATACAATCTCGATTGGATCTCAAAGAGATGAATATAAGAAGCATTTTGCATCCCGAGGAGGGGGGTGGGAAAAAAACAAAATTACCACCGGCAAAGTACACTCTAGATCGAAAGGAGAAAAAGAAATTGTGTAACTGGTTTGCTTCTATTAAAGTCCCCGAAGGTCATTCGTCAAACTATAAGAGGTTCGTGTCTTTGAAAGATTTGAGACTTACTGGAATGAAGACGCACGACTGTCATGTGCTGCTACAACAAATGTTGCCTCTTGCTTTACGAGGAATTGTGCCAAAAGATGTGAGGTTTGCAATATCAAAGATATGTGTATTCTTTAACTCGATTTGCTCGAAGGTCATCGATCCAACTCGATTGGATTTAATGCAGTCAGAATTGGTGAAAACTCTGTGCTTGCTCGAAAAGATCTTTCCACCTTCGTTTTTCGACATAATGATCCACTTAACCGTCCACTTGGTACGTGAAGTGAAATTAGGAGGGCCCGTGTTTTTACGGTGGATGTATCCAATCGAACGTTATATGAAAGTGTTGAAAAGCTACGTGAAGAACTACAATAGGCCGGAAGGGAGCATAGTTGAAAATTACATAGCAGAAGAGTCGGTTGAGTTTTGTTCTGAGTATTTAGCTAAAACAGACGAAATTGGGTTACCCAAGAATACCAATTTTGATTCAAAAGCTCTATCTAAAGGTATTTTTTTTTAACACTTTATTTGTTTATTTAAATTATATATGAACATTATTTTTAAGTATTTGTTTCATTATATATAGGTAGTTATTCGATCGTCAACCGAAAAGAATGGGAGCAAGCAAGTCTCCATGTGCTACACAACGTTTCCGAGGTCAAGCCATTTGTGGATATTCATTTGAATGAGTTGAGAGTGAATAATCCAAAGAAGGGTAGAAATGAAAAATGGTTGCAAGAAGAGCACAACCGTTTGTTTCAGAACTGGCTTGGAAAACGCATATTTATAGAGGCAGGACATTCATCTACGTTGAGTAAACTATCTGGCGGGCCGTCCTCAATGGTTACAAGGTACACTGCTTGGTCTGTTAATGGTTTTACATTTTACACAAGGGAACGAGACAACAAGCATCCCGTACAAAATAGCGGTGTTACATTGTTTGCTGAAGCTTTACATGTTTCGTCGGCAAAAGATAAGAATCCAAAACATGCTTTTATGAAGTATTACGGATACATTGAAGATATTTGGGAACTTGATTATTGCGGGTTGTGAGTCGCATTATTCAAGTGCAAATGGGCAGACAATAATCACGTTAAAGTTGATAATGAAGGAGTTACAATTGTCGACTTTAGACGGATTGGCTACGAGAATGATTCATTTATTTTGGCTTCGCAAGCAAGTCAAGTGTTTTATGTTTCAGATCCAGCAAATCCTGAGTTATCGTTAGTGGTTCATATGAAAGCGAGAAACGGTAACGAAGAAGAAGACGAAGACATGTCTAGCATTCCTCCGTTCACATCAGGATTACCGCCAATTGATCAAGAGGTGGATGATTTTAATGATGACGATGTTTCACATCTACTTCGTAAGGATATAGATCCTACTTTTGTTTGATATTGAACATTTAGATAATGTATTTTCATTTTGGATTTTATGTTATTCTCCTGTGGACAACGTTATTTTTCATTCAAAATTTCTCTATACAATGTCATTTACATTAACATTACATTTCTCCGACATCGCCGCGGCTGAGTACAACTCTCGCCGTGGCAGGATCATCTCGCCGCGGCGAAATACAAATCCTGCCGCGGCGAGGACCCTTCTACAACGCTTAAACAAGCGTTGTAGAAACCTCGCCGCGGCAACGTATATTCCATGCCGCGGCGAGGTCATTCCGCCGCGGCGGAAATATCAACTCGCCGCGGCGAGACAAGTTCTTAAAAAACACAGACTCTCGGTATAAAAAAATCAATTTCTCGCCGCGGCGAAATATAAATCCTGCCGCGGCGAGGACACTTCTACAACGCTTAAACAAGCGTTGTAGAAACCTCGCCGCGGCAACGTATATTACGTGCCGCGGCGAGGGTATCCCGCCGCGGCGGGAAGATCAACTCGCCGCGGCGAGTCAAGTTCTTAAAAAATACAGACTCTCGGTATAAAAAAAATCAAACTCTCGCCGCGGCGAGGTGATATTTTAGCCGCGGCGTAGATCACTCGCCGCGGCGGAAAATATACTGTGCCGCGGCGAGAATAGTCACGCCGCGGCGAGAAAGGTACCTAGCCGCGGCGAAGAAGCACTCTACCAGGTACTCATTCACTTTTTTGCAATGTTTAACCAATTCTCCAACTAAAAATGATCATTCCATTAAAATTTCTACAATAAATAAAACAAACCAAACGAGTCTCAAACACACAAATAAAACAAACCAAACGAGTCTCAAACACACAAATAAAACACACCAAGCGAGTCTTAAACTGAAACTTAAATTTAAAAAGAGTTTGAAATTTATATGGAAGAGTTGGTGTTGTTGGTTCTTGAAATTTACTCGTCATTCGGTGGTGGTGGTGGTGGGTTCGCCGGATATTGAGGAGGTGCCATATGCGGTGGCCACTGTGGTGGTGCGTACGGATAGTCGAAGTACTGAGGATATGGAGGAAATAACACCTGATTCTCTTGGTTGATGTCCCACCGAGAGTAGAGATCGTTCAACTGATTGATGTGAGAGGCGCCATACTCCGCTTGTTGGTGCATGTACTGTTGCGTGTGTTGGAACCCGCCGACGAGATAGTTGGAGCAATGAGCAATGTAGTCGATGGTGGCGGGGTCGATTACCGGAGGCGCTGGTAAGCGCAATAGGGGCTCCGCTTCCCCCTCTTCACCCTCTTCCTCCGCTTCTTCCCTTCCTCCGCTTGTGGATCCTCCCTAATCTTGTACCGCTCGATAATGGAATCCGTAATAGGCCCCATTGAACTGTGTATCGTATCCCTTTTCGAGCGTGGTACCCCCGCATTTGTACAAAGGCCGGTAATGATCGCCGGATATGGCAAACCGTGTCGTTCATTAGTATAGTCGAGTTTCTTCATCCAATTATAGATGAATCGACCGACGTTAATGGAAAGGCCTTTAACAATGCAGAACAACACCTGGATACGATCCTCGTCGAGAGTGGTGAAGTGCTTGATTGGATAGAGACGAGCGCAAACAAAGTATATCCACGCTTTAGCGATCCTGGTGAGTTGGTCACGCTTGAGTACCCTTTTTCCTTTTTCAGTGACCCAATCCTCTCCCGGAATGCACAACACCCGTGACATCTCCTCATGGCTGCAACTTCTTAGCCATTCTCGATAGCCCTCGTTCTCGAAAGGCACATCTGGGGTCCCAAGAAGATCGTTGATAGCTTCGATACTCATATCGACCGGTTTCCCACGGACCGTCACAACATCAGCTTGGGAGTCCGGCAAGTTTGCGTAGAATTCGTACACGAAGTTGACGTTCGAATCGAACTCGGGTACATCACAATACCTCCCCCAATCATGACCAACTATGCTGTTGCGGATTTGCTTTCCTATATCCGACGTATTGCTTACATTGAATCCTCTCTCATGGATAATGTTACGCGGCAAGATTTTGTCGTAGCGTTCCTCTGCGACCTTGCTAGTAAAGATACTCGAGTTGTATTCCTCTTCGGGAGACTGTTGACGAGGTCGCTTGCTTTTTACTTTACTCTGACCTCTGGAAGAGCTCGGAGCCTTGGAGTCCGTGTTTTTAGTTCGAGGCATTTTCAAGCTCCTACAAAACATAATCATAAACAATTATACAATTAACATATAACAAATTATATATCAATTCCAAGAATATATATTTAAGTACATGACAAATTCATAAACAATTCCACCAATCACAAATTCATAAACAATTCATAAACAATTCGACCAATCACAAATTCATAAACAATTCGACCAATCACAAATTCATAAACACTAACCTATGTAACAATATGTCAAACACAATCCGGACATTTCAATTTAACTCAAATTCTCATTCAAATTCACTCATTCAAATTCCACTAACCTAAATTCACTCATTCAAATTCCACTAACCCAAACCCTAATTTCTTGTTCTAATAAGAGAAAATCAAACAAAACCCTAAATTTGTGAATTCAAAAAATCAAACTATATGCAATTCGGGTAAACAACAAGAAATCCATATCAACAACACCAAATTAAATCAATATACACCTTAAAAAACTTTTAAAATCATACCTTACAATGACGCGGCAAGAGAGAGAGAGAGAGGCGCGAGAGGAAGCACGGCGAGGACTCGGCGAGAGAAAAGTGACGGCGAGGACGAGGCGAGAGAGAGTTGGCGGCGAGGACGAGGCGACGGCGAGATTTTGGGGCGGCGAGGACGTGGCGAGGGATTTTGAAAGAAAAAAACTGGAGAGAAGCGGCCGAAAATGGTTGTCTCGTGTGTGGGTATTGGAAAAAATGAGAAAAAAACTGAAAACGGCCTTTTATAGTGAAAACCTAAAAAATCTCGCCGCGGCGAAAATATGTCTTCGCCGCGGCGAGACGGTCCTACAACGGTTACAATTTCCGTTGTAGGAACAGGTCGCCGCGGCGAGATTCCTCACTCGCCGCGGCGAGACAGTTTCTTAAAAAACTGCTTGGCCACGGTATCCACCTCGCCGCGGCGGAGGATATTTCTAGCCGCGGCGAAATAATCTCGCCGCGGCGAAAAATAGTTATCGCCGCGGCGACATGAATCTACAACGCTTGTAACAAGCGTTGTAGAACGAGTCGCCGCGGCGATGTTTAAATTGTGCCGCGGCGAGACCCATCCTTCTACAACGCTTTTACAAAGCGTTGTAGAAAGTTCTCGCCGAGGCATAAATCACGTGGTGCCGCGGCGAGGATTCTACAACGGATAGTGTAAACGTTGTGGAAAATCTGAAATTTATGTACTTCTACAACGCTTAGCTTTAAGCGTTGTAGAAATTATCATATCCTACAACGCTTATCCATAAGCGTTGTAGAAACACCGAGATTCTACAACGCTTAGCCATAAGCGTTGTAGAAACACTATGTTTCTACAACGCTTATGTTAAGCGTTGTAGAATCCCTAGTTTCTACAACGCTTATGTTAAGCGTTGTAGAAAGTGGGTTGTATAATCCAACATTTGTAGTAGTGGGCCTAATTTTTTTTTTCTTTCAATCATCCCAAAAAAAATAATTAACATGAAAGTCATTTTTTTTTTGTCTTTTGGCCTTTTTTTATCTTATTAATTTCAAATCACAATTTTTTTAGTTTGAATATGGTAAAATTATTTAAAACACTGATTAATAAGAGAAACAAAAAAATTGGAAACTAAGATGTTATAATAGAAAAATATATTATTAGAAAAAGAATGAAAATTGATATATTGTATTTTAAAAATAAGATACCTACTGTAATTATCACATTTGAAGCAAATTTAAACAAGAGAAAAACAATAAATGAAATATTCTTAGAATTAAATAAGCTATTCTCGGAATAAAAACAGCTATATAAGTATTATCAGAAATTAGTTTTAAAATACGATATTTGAGGTAATAAGTTTTTCGAAATTTTGGGGCCTTCCTCAACATGAGGCCTAAAGCAATTGCTTTAGCTCCCTCATGGTTGGGTCGGGCCTGTTAATAACATGGTGGACCAACATGATTGACCGTAAAAGTCTAGAGATTGATTTTAGAGAGATTTGCATCAAAGTCACAAACTCGGCTCCAAATTGCAAATGAGTCACGACGAAAAAAAGTGTTGCATAGATGTCACTTTAATAAAAAATAGGACAAAAATACCCTTACGCAGATTTCAAAGTAGACTCGCAGTCAAATATTTCGAAAAAAAAGTAGACTCACAGAAGAAATTACAAAGAGTAGACTCGCAGTCAAATATTTCGAAAAAAATAGACTCACAGAACAAATTACAAAAAGTAGACTCGCAGTCAAATATTTCAAAAAAAAAAAGTAGACTCCTTCACAAATACAAATACATCAACACAGATTCCTTCGTCCTCTTCTTCCCCGATTCCTTCACGATCTGGCTCCCGAGCCTCGCCGTCGACCACAGCCCCGACGGCCTCGCGTTCTCGTCGCCGTCGCCGACGGTCTCCGCCGAAACCAGGCTCTTCCTCGCCGACGACGTCGATCGGAGAATCCTCTTCTCTAAACTCTCGATTCATTCTCGATCTGCCTCCCGAGCCTCGCCGTCGACCACAGTCCCGACGGCCTTGCGTTCTCGTCGCCGTCACTGGTGGTCTCCGCCGGAACCAACCTCTTCCTCACCGACGACGACGATCGGAGAATCCTCTTCTCCAAACTCTCGATTCCTTCTCGATCTGCCTCCTGAGCCTCGCCGTCGACCACAGCCCCGACGGCCTCGCGTTCTCGTCGCCGTCGCCGGTGGTCTCCGCCGGAACCAGCCTCTTCTTCGCCGACGATGACGATCGGAGAATCCTCTTCTCCAAACTCATGATTCCTTCTCGATCTGCCTCCCGAACCTCGCCGTCAACCACAGCCCCGACGGTCTCGCGTTCTCATCGCTGTCGCCGGTGGTCTCCGCCGGAACCAGCCTCTTCTTTGCGGCGGCGGAGGAAGATGAGGAAGGGGAGAGAGAGTTGGCGAGCTTCTTCTTGTCGGATCTGACCGGGGAGTCTGAGAGAGATTGATTTTATCATAAGAGGGTAATTTAGACTTTCTATAGGTGACACAAATGCAAATAAGTGATACGGATGCAATTTTAGCAAATAAGTGACACAAATGCAATGAATGGCTGAAGTTGTGACTTCAGCTGCAAATACCATTTGATTTTACTTCTATAACAAACACAATTAATAAAGAAAATGACTTCAAATACGTCTTCTAATTTATTCTCCAACCTTGACCGATTTCGTAGAGATCATTTTTTTTACTCTGATTCAACAGAAAATTATGGATAAGCAGAGTAAGTGCCAAGACAGAGGTAAAATATTTTTCATATTAATTTTGGTTATTTCACTTATGTAAAATGTACTTTTGGCTATTTATTTGCAAATCCGTAAATTTCAATTGGCTACTTAACTATAACGCTCTTAATTTTATATTATTTTTGAATTAGAAGCTGTCTACAAAACAAATTTCACGGGTTTGCCCAAAATGATTCATAGGACTTCCTGGCCAAGGGGGTTAGGAACATACCGCGGCCTCGAAGCTATGCTCGAGCTGATCATCATCTCCGAGGCCGCCAATCGATTGATGTATATATAGTTCTGGCTCTCGAGTCTGTGGAACGTTTTGACCTCACAATAGGTCGAACCTGAAAAGAAATTTATTGCGAGTCGTTTAGAGCTCCTAAAACATATTGGAAATAAATGAAATAAAAAGCCTTATCATGTGGAAAATTATTTACGAAAGGAAGCTCTTGAAGTGAACCTGATCAGAACTCCGCTTAAATGCGAAGAAAGGATGTTGAATTTCAATCAAGAGATTATTGTATTTTCACAAGTCAAAAACTCTAATATACATTTAGCGCAAGGCAGGTAGAGGAAGAGCCAAGAAGAAGGAGACTATTAACGTCAAAGAAGCACCAAAACCTCCACAGGTAAATTGAGGAAGAACCAGCCTTAATATTTAAGCAGAACGAGGAAAATAGTCAACTTAAACGTTTGACATTTCTAAATAGTCAACATTTGATAAATCTAAGGTAAATAACCACTTTCATTAAGCAAGACCTAAAGAGCAAGTTCACATGTCAAAACATCAATGTAGCCGCTCATTTCATTTCGTAATAATAGGGATTTATGATTCCTAGCCTCCCTGAAGCCTAGTTATTGAGTGCCATTTTTTTCGTCGTGTGGTTATTAACCATATCGTGTTTTTACAAAAAAAAAAAAAAAAAAAAAAAAAAATTGATCGTTTTGAATGTATATCCAAGGCCGAATGATCGTATTTTTTAAGATTCATATCCAATTAAATTAAAACATTAAAGAATCATGTTAAATGGTTTATTTAATCGTGTTTAAAATATTTAATCATAGAAGATAAAATAAAAACAAAGTCATAAGTGATGATCTGGCTTCTGCTACTTCTACTACTACGGCTAGCTAGATTACACCTTTGTTACCATGTTGCATTGCAAGCGTTTGAGGAAAACTTGTACAAGAATTTTATGAATGTACTACTTAATTATTATTCTTTGTTGAATGTGGAGCTTTTCCTGGGATCTTCCGGAAATTTGAATTCTCTGATTCAAAATTTAGTTGGCGAACCGCACGATCCTAAGTGTTTTCTTAGCTTGACCCTCAATAATTCACTTTATTTGAGACAATTTAGGTTTTCATGAGATTCAGCAATTTATTCCCAAAAATTTACAACCTACTAGGAAAAAAAAATTAAATTGGAAGGAAAAACCAAGTAAAATCAATGTTTTCAAATTTCATAGAAATCGAACCACCATTGATCGTAAACTTATTTTGACACAGTATGGGTCCATAAACAAGAAAAATCATAGGCTTATGAAATATCATATACAAGAAATATGATACGCACTTGCAAAAGAAAATATCATTCAATTTCACTAATCTCGATCATATTGTCAACATGCGCATAGGCTTCTGGAACACGCAGCTGGCCGATCGTAGTTTCACGTAGATGCTTGGCTAGCCTTGTTCTTCTGTTGACTAGAAGTTGTTGAGAAACTTGTTTCATTGTGGGTCGACAATTCGGATTGTTATTTACACAAGCAAATGCGATCGCAGCAACATGAACGACGTCTCCTTCGATCATCCAATTTCTTGGGGGCGGTATTCTCTGGTCAAGAACTTCACTGAGTGGTGTGTTTAGAGCTGACGAGGCAGAAGCTCTCGAGTTCAATGAAGATAGTAGTTCTTGCGGATGCTTCCCCATCAAGGTTTCCAGTGCGACGACACCAAAACTGTACACGTCACACTTTTCTGAAACCACCAATGTGTAGGCAAGCTCTACAACCACATAGTAAACGACAGAGCCTTGGTCAAGAGTCTAGAGTTTAGTACTGAAATGAAATTGAAAGGAAAGTGAAACTCGTCTTAAAAAAATTTCTGTGAAAATCGAAATTCTAGACCGAGTGTATAGGAAAATTTGTGGGAAACTAAATTCCAAACTATTTTTCGATTCTTGTTTGGATATAATTCTGATTTCTTCCACAATTTATCAACGGTAATTCGAATTTTCCTTTATGCAAGCAAGACTAGGAATATGCATCAAGTTCCAATACGTGTCCTTAAGGGATAGTACCAAAATATTGAAAACCTGAGACAAATCTACATACCTGGAGCAATATATCCGTAAGTACCAGCAAGCATCGTTTGGTTGGAAGAATCTGGATCGAGTAGTCGAGCAGTGCCAAAATCGGAGACGAATGGCTCAAGTTCTGAATTCAAGAGAATATTGGTGGTCGTCACATCACGATGAACGATCGGAGGATTACAATCGTGATGCATGTACGACAAAGCATGAGCCGTGCCTTTGATGACATTCACTCTCTTGCTCCAATCCAATTCCACAGCCTCTGCGTCGATGCTCAGGACACAGAACAAGCTTCCTCTTTCCATGTAGTCGTATATCAGAAACATACATTTGTTGTGCAGACAGAATCCATTGAGTCTTATGATGCTTCTGTGTCTTATCTCCGTCAGTGTTTTGACCTCGTTCCTGAAACTTTTCTTGAAAGCCGGGTCATCCGACTCGAAGCCGTGAAGTTTCTTCAACGCAACCACTTTTCCATTGGGCAGCTCTGCTCTATAAACACTTCCGTAACCGCCGGTTCCGATGCAACACCGAATGTCGAAATCGTTTGTGGCTCGTGTGATGTCTTCAAAAGCGATTTTTCCATCGTAGTTCCATATTGAAAATATATCCCCGCTTCTTGTCCCTTTCGTATCCCTCGGAACTTTTATTTTATTTCTAGAAACAAGCTTATACAACAGAACTCCGGAAAAGGAAAAGGCAAAAAGAATCGAGATGGTAAGAGTAATTACCAACTTGTAGTTGATTCTCGTTGAGCAGAAATCGATATCACAGAACAATCTATTGATTCCTTGAAATGACTCAGACGCTAAAGAATGACAAGGAGTAGGATGAGTTTCACTAATCCAGGCAATATAACCACAGGCTCTTTGTATACCTTCCACGGTCAATAATTCCAATTGAATCAAGTTGTGATTAAGATCAAGGTCAAGTTCCCGTGACCCATCTGAGGTGCATATTGCATAAGGAATACAACCTCTCAGTCTGTTTGATGAAAGGTTTATCGTTATTTTGTATTGAACAGGCCGTGAAAGTTTAAATAAGTTCATATTGAATCGAGCTATCTCCTTCGGCAATTTCCCAGACAAGCGATTAAGAGACAGGTCTAGAGACACCAACTCTGTCAGCTTCGCGAGATCTGCTTCGAAGACTCCAGTTATTTTATTTGAGCTCAAGTCTAGATAAAGAAGGGTTTTGGAGAGACCTGCGAGAGGTGGATAAATCGGACCGCTGAGCTTGTTTTTGCCAAGATCTAAGTCAGACAAACTCTTACAGTTACCTATGGCAAAAGGGATGGTACCATTAATTTGGTTTGAACGAACGCTAAGTGTTTCCAGATTAATTAAACTACCTAAAGTTGGAGGAAGAGGCCCTTTGAGATCATTGAAACCTAGATTTAAATGTGTCAAGTTCTTCAAGTTTCCTATTTCTAAGGGAATAGAATCATGAAATCGGTTTGAGCTGAGGTCTAAAAGCGCAAGCTTGTTGAGATTCCCAATTACTGGAGGAATTTCCCCGGAAAGTTGGTTATCATGAAGACTGAATTTCAACAAATTGGTTAATTTGCCAAAAGTAGAAGGGAGAGTTCCAGTTAAAAAGTTATGGGACAGATCGAGATAAATTAACTCCTTCAGACTTCCTATCGACGGAGGCAACTGACCTATACAAGAA
Organism: Urtica dioica subsp. dioica; assembly: GCF_054948205.1. NCBI lineage: Eukaryota > Viridiplantae > Streptophyta > Magnoliopsida > Rosales > Urticaceae > Urtica > Urtica dioica. Next base: position 3,839,834 of record NC_142756.1, read on the forward strand.
TAACTTAATTATTAATTGAAATATTAATTGATAAAGAGAAAAAGTACTAGTAAAATAATGATAGGGCATATATTTTAATATGACCTGTCAGAAAATTGAAGGAGAGATTGAGGTAAGTGAGACCCGAACTAGCCCCTATGTCGTGAGGAATGACCCCGCGGAGTTGTGTTTTTTCAAGGCGGAGCAACACCAGATTCGGGAAAGAAGAGAAGTTGAAATTTCCGAAATCTCTGTTTTCCTGTATCGGGAACCAGGACCCATCAATCTCAACGACGCTTTGGTCTTGATTGCAAGTCACGCTGTAGAGCTCGCACGCGGTCGTGAAATTGCGGACCCAGGACTCCCACCACCCAGTTTGGAGCAGAGCTTTGAGTTCCTGCTCCGGCGATGCATTCACCGGCGCAAACATGAACACAAAAGTAGCCCATGACACCAAAGCAACTAGTATGATGAACTTAGAAGCTCTCATGCTATAACTACTTAATTCAATCTCTGTATAGAACTTGGTAGTATACTTGATTTTTGCTGAGATTCTTCTGCAGAGATGTTTCTTTTTATATGTGTTATTATATGTAATCAGAAAGCTTTAATTTTTTAAGTGTAAGAGAACGTAGTGTTGTGAATGTGATTATATATAGGCATCTTCATTACTATGAAATAGACCCTACGAAGGGACACTAAACTCTAATTACTAAATGTATTATTACTAATTTTATTATTAGTAGTAAATTCTCTGTATAAATCATCTTTAATTATTAGATCATTCAATTCCGGCTAATATTGGTATAGTATATATACTTGTCATCAATTATAACAAAATTATTGTCGTACATGTATGAAGTAAGATATAATACATTCTAGTCATATTCTTCAAGGTCTCCAACTAGTGAAGTTTTGGTGTAAGGAGCATTAAAGGTCTGTTTGCTTGGTTGTGAGTTAAGCTCCGTCTTGAATAAGAGATTTAATTCATAATTTGTACATAATTTACTGTTTTCTTGTGGTAAGACAGTTGTGGTATTAAGCTTCTAAGCAAAAAATGAAAGTAAATATCTAGACTTGACTTGTATCCATTATCCATTATCCATTATCCATTAGAAGAAGGAAAGCTTTTAACCTTGTTCCGACACGTGGCGCCTCCAATCGGCGACACGTGGCGCCTCCAATCGGCGACACGTGGCGGAACAAGGTTAAAAACTTTCTTCTTTTTTTTTTGGCCTTTTTGGCTTCCGATTTTTTTTTTTTTTTTTTTTTCCCTTTTGGCCGGAACCAGGTTTAATGGTTTTTTTTTTTTTTTTGCCAATTAATGCATGAACTATACTAATGTAATATATATATATAAATATATATATATAACATAATAATATTTACTATAAATATATTTTTCTATATCAGGTACACATCTGTACATTTATGTTATTCCCTAAAAAAACATTATCTTGTACATTTATCCATTTCCATTACATCCATTACATATTATCCATAGCATAGTTAATAAGAAGTATAGCTTCTTCGACTTTTATCCACGTTCCGCCACGTGACGTCGCCATATGGCGACACGTGGCGGGGTTTTTTTTTTTTTTTGCCTGATCCATTTCTTCCTTTTTTTTTTTTTGCCTAAACCTTCTGTGTTTTTTTTTTCAATTTTGATTTTTTTTTCTCTTCCAAATATCAATATATTTTGTATAATTTTTTTATGTATATTATAATCATAATTACTAATACTATATCAATAACATATATTTTCATTTATTTTTTTTCCCGATCTTTAATTTTTTTTCCCTCTCTCATCAATATATTTTGTAATATTTTTATTTCAACTTGAATCCTCGTGCCGCCAGGCAGCGATACGTGGAAGCCATTTTTTTTTCCTTCCGATTTTGATTTTTTTTTTACTTCCGATTTTGATTTTTTTTTTCTTTCCAATTTGATTTTTTTATATTTTTTTATGTATATTATAATCATAATTACTAATAATATATTATATCAATAACATATATTATCATTTATTTTTTTTTCCAACCTTTAATTTTTTCCCCCTCTCATCAATATATTTTGTATATTTTTTTTTTCCAACTTGAATCCTGGTGCCGCCAGGCAGTGACACGTGGAAGCCATTTTTTTTTCCTTCCGATTTTGAATTTTTTTTTTACTTCCGATTTTGATTTTTTTTTTTGCTTTCCAATTTTGATTTTTTTTCCCTTCCAAACATCAATATATTTTGTATCTTTTTTTTTTATGTATATTATAATCATGATTACTAATACTATATTATACTATATCAATAACATCTATTATCATTTTTTTTCCCGACCTTTAATTTTTTTCCCCTCTCTCATCAATATATTTTGTATATATTTTTATTTCAACTTCAATTCTGGTGCCGCCAGACAACGACACGCGGAGCCATTTTTTTTCCCTTCCGTTTTGATTTTTTTTTACTTTCGATTTTGAATTTTTTTTCCTTCTTTCATAAATATATTTTGTATAATTTTTGTATGTATATTAATTTCTTTCCTCCCTCTCTTATCAATGTATTTTGTATAATTTTTTAATGTATATTATATTTAATACAATTAAAAGTCTAAACTTACTTTATTTTACTTATTTTTCTTTTTCATTTTTTTTTTTAAAATATTGCTGACTCGCGCGTAGCGCGTTTTTTAAACTAGTAGTAGTATATGGGACCGACACTTACCAGCAATTAAGTTCATGGAGGGCCAAAACGCTACGCTTTGCGATAAAAGTCTAGATAAATACTTTTCTCCTATCACAAACACAATTAATAATGAAAATGACTGCAAATCAGAATATTTTTTTCCCATCTTCTAATTTTGTTTTGGACTTGGCAATTTCATAGAATTTTCCACTTTTCTATCAACGAAAAAGAAGGAAGCAAGATTAACAAAATAATTGTGAAAATCCAAATAAAATACCTCATCCAATCCCGGTCATCGGTTTATACTTCAATTTTAATATCCCTCCTTCCAATCTACCTACGGTTATGTTCTACGGGATTGTTAGCAATATTACAAATAATATTGATAGAAATTAAAGAAAAAAGCAAGAAAATAATAAAATTTGTATTAAAAAAAAATAGAACATAAACCGAAAATGAATAAGAAAATGTCGGCATGGAAAGTGCCGAGGCCCGTTGGACGGTTTCCTTGAAGTTTTTTATATCTCTCACGAAATCCTCTCAGGATACAACGACTAACAAGATGAGCAATGCACCACAAGACTCGACTTCGGTGAATTAGAACTCGAGCGTCAGAAACTACCACCGGACTACAAGTAAACAAATAAAGGAAAACAGTTTCTGAAAGAGAGTTGGATGTGTTTACTCTGTGTTCAGAATGAGAGAACCCAAAGCCTTTTATAGTTGAAGCATGATAATGGTTACACGAATTTGAAAAACCCAAAACGTTCAGCCATAATAGCCAATTAAAAATGTTCAACTTCGCTCAAAAGATAATTGCATTTTCACAAGTAAAAGACTGTTACAAAAATTTATTTAATTTCTATCCCATCCGTATAATCTTATTTCCTGCGACAACAACCAAATGTAGATTTCTGATTTTCCAATATATAAATCACGCTGAGTTTTCCAGAATTCGTCACTTGGTTTTCGAACTTCTATCTCTTTCTCTCTCTCAAACACATTTTTTTTCCAAAATTGTTCTTGTCTACGTTCGGATTTCACTGCGTCTTGGTACAGTATGAATTCAAGCTTGTCATATCCTGCGATATTCTTATTTGTGGCCTTCAAGACATTGTCGAGATGCAAGAGATATTATAAGAAAAGCGCATCTCATGCGTAATTCGGAAGCTCTCATCTTCACGTCCTTGATAATAATTTTCAAGCATTTTGGGATGCCATTTTGTAGTCCATCTACGATTCAAATTATTTCTTGAAGGGAAAATAACACATTTATACCCTGTGTTTTAGTGAAATGTCGAGTTTAACCATCGGTTTTCGAAAATGTCGAGTTCATACCCTCTGTTTAACTAAAATGACGAAATTATACCATTTGTTTAACTAAAATGACGAAATTATACCCTGAAATAGACAACCGTGTCACGAATATTCTTTTTATTGACTTTTCATTGACATTGACTATAATATTTATATATAAACACCAATTATCTTTACTCATTCGCGCCATATATGTAACTTATTTAAAAACTAAAAAATAAACAACAGTCTCTTAATCGTGAAGAACACATAAAGAGGCAAAAGGGTAAACATCGATAGTTGATAGTCATCAAAATTGCATATTCGAACAAAGAATCAAGGATTTAGAGTTACAATTCGAACACAGAATGAAGTCATTTGTTAGGAGCTATGAGTTTTATTATTTAATTTCAATTTAAGGCTATTTTTATTTCAAAATTGAGAATTTGGAAGTTAGGGCACTGATTTAGATTTGATTTGGTTTTTCTTATATAAGAGTTAATATCAATGAAAGGGAGATTTGTGACGCTGTTATTCATTTCATGGTATAATTTCGTCATTTTAGTTAAACAGATGGTAAAATTTCATCATTTTAGTTAAACAGAGGGTATGAACTCGACATTTTTGAAAACCGATGGTTAAACTCGACATTTCACTAAAACACATGGTATAAATATGTTATTTTCCCTTTCTTCAACAGTCAGTCAATACCCTCTCAACGTTCCCTGTCATTTCTGTCCAGACTTTTTTTTTCCATCAGAAACGTCATTGTTATACAATAGCAGCACAGTAAAAGGAAATAAAGTTTTGTAAGATTGAGGAATATATTGTTATTTTGACAGACGACTGAAGCATAGTAAAAAGATATAATAGCAGCTAGGTGGGAAGAACATTAAATTACACTGTTCAGTGCAAGCACGTACGAGCCTCTAGAGCACTAAATAATCGTTAATTTCTACGTAATTTATTGTTTACAATTGTGGTGTTGGGCTATAGATCAACAATTAAGACCAATTAATAACCAGGGCCGGCTTAATAGATTATGGGACCTAAAGCGAAAGTTCGAAATAGGACCTTTAAATTTTTTTTAAACATAAAAAAAATTTCTTTTTTTTTCTTAATTTTATTGTACTCCAATTACTAATTTTTACTGGTAGTATGGGCAATTATTCTTTATTTATATTTGCAAAGTAACCCAAACAAAAAATTATTGACAATATATAACAATCAGGAAAAAAAAATGTCTAATTGATATTTATAACGCAAACAACATAAATAATAAAGAAAAAAACAATAATAAACAGAGAAATATAAATGATAATTACTTTTTTATATTTATTTGCACATAAGAGAGCCTAATTTGGAGAATATATATAGAAGAATTAATGGACTGCATATATGATTTTTATATAAGCAGAGCCGGCTCAACTAAATCGAAGGCCCTGGGCGCAGAAAAAAAAAAAAAGGGGCCACTACTACAAAAATAGGATTCTACAACGCTTAAAAAACGTTGTAGAATGATTCTACAACGCTTCTTAAGCGTTGTAGAATCCTGCGTTGTAGAAGCTTCTACAACGCTTAAAAATCCGTTGTAGAATCCAACAGCTTTCTACAACGCTTAATTATCCGTTGTAGAAACTACGCTTCTACAACGGAATCTTAAGCGTTGTAGAAGCTTCTACAACGGTCTAATTCCATTGTGTAATTTTAAAATATTTTCACACATGTCGCCGCGGCGACGTATATTTTTCGCCGCGGCGACGTGCTTCTACAATGGATTGATTTTCCGTTGTAGAGCGGCTAGAATTATACGTCGCCGCGGCGAGTTATTTGCCGCGGCGAGGTACGTTCCGAGCCGCGGCGAGAACATTCTACAACGGATATTCAATCCGTTGTAGAAGCACGTCGCCGCGGCGAAAAATATACGTCGCCGCGGCGAGAAATTCGCCGCGGCGAAGTCAAATCTTAGCCGCGGCGAGATGATTCTACAACGGATATAATGCGTTGTAGGAAGGCGATGAATTTTTTTTTAAAAACTCGCCGCGGCGAAGAAAAAATCTCGCCGCGGCGAGACTAAGATTTCTAATTTGCTTGCTCTCGGTATCTTGTCTCGCCGCGGCGAGAAGTATAGTTCGCCGCGGCGAGAATCATTTATTTTCAATCCACAATTTGTTTTTTACACGATACTAGCACCTGAAAATAATCTTCAATACAAAAAATATCTAATATATACATTCATCTCAAATATCCTCATCTTTAAAACATTCAAAATCTAATATATACATCTTCGAAAAAACTAGCTAATCGTCACAGTTAATAAATGTTTGTACATAAGTTACCCATTCTTCCCTAACTCTCTCTAAATCCTCTTTTGTATAGGATTTCTTATTTTCTAATTTTCCTACACCTCCTACGACTATATCACGCATATAAGAAATGACAAAATACCCGCATTCCGTGTTTCCCGTTTGTCTCGGAGCGTCCCAAGCCTTGATGTACGTTGATTGCCCGTTACTATTGGCGTTTTGATGCTCGAGCTTGAAATCAACAAGAACCCTATATAACACGGAGATTATAAGAGAAAAAACATCTAGAACGGTTTATAATAAAAATTATTTAAGAAATCAAAATATTACCTTTTTATCAATCGATTTAAATCCGTTGGGATTTTATTTCTCAACGGGTCAAAGAACATAGCGCTATTTCTCCAAAGGTCGAGGACAACGAGCATCCAATGCGCACCTTTGTTATACGGCATCAAAACTAGTTCACCAAATTTGCAATGTCGTACCACGTTTCCAACGTCCTTGACTCGTTTTGACAAATAAGCCTCCTCGTCGTCATTTTGTATATACGAACTTAAGCTCGGATTTATAAAACAAAAATTTCGAGTCTTCTTCGCCTTTTCTAGCCTCGATCGTAGATAGCTATGACAAACAAATATTTAGTTGATCAAAACACTAAATTTGAATATTGATATTAAAAAACGCATATAAAGAAAACTCTTACTCCATATAAACCGTTATGCTCCCCGCGCCAATTTCCAAGTATTGCAAAAAATCGGAAATGTCTTCAAATGACACCGGAATCGGGATAGCCGCGAGACTTGGACTAACATTGACCATAATCACATCCTCTTCCGGTAACATTACTTTGTTGGCATGTTGAGCGAGCAATCGATACTTTGGATTAATCACCTTGTACGGAATCTTCTTAGCATCATCGATGCTAGCTTCACTCTCAAAACCGAGCTTTGAGAGTTGTTTGACAACCGGACCGCGACTCTCTATTCCCGAGTCAATTTCCATGAGTCTCTTCGGCCACGAGACAAACCCGCCTATAGCATCTTCAACGGTTTGAGCTTCTTCGGTGGGAATTGGCAATTTTGCTTTTTTAATCAAAACCCCCAAAACGGCCACGCGTAAATTTCCTTCCTCCAAAGGTGAGAAATGAACTACGCCTCCATTCATGTACGCTCGCCCATTTGCAACATGAATTGTGCCTCCGAACTCGGTGTCATCAATGAAAAGAAGACACTCGACGCTTTCATCCGAACTCGGTGTCACCGGCGTGGTTGGATTCAAAGAGCAACTAGCACGGACACTATTTGGTTTTTCCACAACAATAGGATCGATCTTCGGACGATCATCAACAATGATAGGATCGATCTTCGGACGATCGTCAACATCGTCGTGTTCTAAGCGAATCAAGAATTTTATCAATAACTTAATACCAAAACATTTATCTTTAATAAATAGATAAAAAAAAAATTGAACATACCTAAAGAGACCGCTTCATTGACGTGTTCTTCAACATTTGCCATCTCTTTATCATCAACAACCTTCGCGTTGAGATTCTCTTTCACTTGCTCGACACTAGGCGACTCGACATTAATGCTACCATTTCCACCAAATGCCTTCATCACCAAAGACTTTAACTCGCTCATTTCCCGACGCATCTTCATTACTTCTTCGTTGGGCGTTGGAGGAACAAAGTACTTAAAACGCGACGTGTGTTTGGATTGACCGCAAACTCGCGACGTTCCCAAAGCTTCTTGCAAAACACTCTTTCCCGATTCCGGCAACCATGTCCCTTGCGATGCTTGTTGTGATAACGTTTTCTACACATAAAATTATTTGAAAATAAAATTACAAGGTTAATTGTTATAACAAAGGTAAAGAACTTACGATTTTGTCTCCCATCAATTTGTCTTTCTCATCCTTGTAGTTATCTACGTCTTTCATTCGCGAGTCAATCCAAAGTTCCTCTTTTGTAGGCCATTCCCCCGTTTCGTCATGCTAGTAAGAAGTAATTATATAATAAATTAAAAAATAATTGCAACATTTGAAATAACTAAAAGAAAAAAATGAATCTAACCTTTTCTTGATCAAGCTTTCGATATCCATTTCGGCCCGTTCGAGATTTGTACACACTTTTTCCGATATTTGATTTCCCATGTTCCGATGTTTGTTTGAACATTTCGGTTCGTCTATACTCAACAAATGCTATCCAATCTTCTTCGGTGATACTTGTATAGTATTTCAAAATACAAGCCGGTCTCTTTAAGGCGATTGGTTCGTTGATTATGTCTTTGAGTAGATCGTTGTATATCTCATGACGAAATAACCTTGCGGCTTCTCCGACTCTCATAAGGCAATCGTGTTTTTGTTCGATAGGAATCGTAAATCCTTCTTGCATTTCGTTCCAAATCCGTTCTTTAATTTGGGCGTTGTCTTTACATCTCCAATCACGCATCGAAAGTGGAACGTGTTCTCTTGCTAACACGCCAAAGTAACTCGACAACTCATCACCCTCTTTACCGATTGGTTGCCCTTTATCATCAAATTGTACCGGGATTTTTTTACCAAGTGTTTTAGCCTTATTAACCCGACCCATAAGAGTGTTTCTTCGTTTTCCTTGTTCATCGGAGTTAAGCGCTAGTTGTCTTCTAATTTTTCTTTTACCACTACCGCTAGAAGTAGTAGTAGTGGACGACATTGAATCTAATAAACAAAATTCAAATCATAATTTCAATTTTCAACTCAAATGTTATCAAAATTTCAACTCAAATGTAACAAAAATCAAATATAAACTCAACTCTAATCACAATATAAACTCAAATCCAATCCGATTCTAAACAAAAACACAATTTCAATCCCAATTCAATCTACTATCAAATATATTTCTCAAATCAAATCAATATCAAACTTCAATTCAATAAACTCAAATCCAATACAATATCTCCTAATTTCAAATCAAAATCGAATTCACACTAAATAAGTTCATGTAAAAATGTTCAAAAACATTACCCGGAGTTGGACGAGCAAAAGGGCGGCGAAGAGAAGGTGGTGAGGCGAAGGCGCGCGGCGAGGGTGGGCACGAGCAAGGTGAGGGCGCGCGGCGAGGGAGGGCGGCGTGGGCGCACGGCGAGGTGAGAGAGGGCGGCGTGGGCGCGGCGCACGGCGAGGAGAGGGAGTTGAGGGTCGGAGAGAACGCGCGGGAGGGCGCGGTAGTTCAGCGAAGTGAGGGACGGAGAGAGAGAGAGGGGCCGAGAGAGAGAGCGTGGCGGAGAGAGAGAGGGACGGGCGGCAAGAGAGTGGCGGAGAGAGAGAGGGACGGGCGGAGAGAGAGAAGGACGAGAGAGATAGAAGAAATGAGAATGAGAAATGAGAGGAAAAAAAAACGCTAAGTATAGATATGAATGGGCGCGGGTAGTTAAAAAAATTTGAAAATTTCAGATTTTTTAACGCTCCTACAACGCTTATACTAAGCGTTGTAGGATCTCGCCGCGGCGAAGTGTATTTCTCGCCGCGGCGAGATGATTCTACAACGCTTAGAATAAGCGTTGTAGGATCCTCGCCGCGGCGAAACCAAATTCTCGCTGCGGCGAGAGTTACCCAGAAACGTCTCGTCGCGGCGAAAATGTGGCATCGCCGCGGCGAGGTAACCCTAGATGTCCTCGCCGCGGCAATATACAAGTTCCGCCGCGGCGAGACCTTTCTACAACGCTTAAGTAAGCGTTGTAGAATCCTCGCCGCGGCGAAGGCTAATTCCCGCCGCGGCGAGGCATACATTCGCCGCGGCGGGAATTGTATGATGCCGCGGCGAGAGTATATGTCTGGAACATGGTGCTCTCGGTAAGTTTTTCGCCGCGGCGACGACTTGTTCCCGCCGCGGCGCAGGACTCCTGCCGCGGCGGGATTTGTACCTCGCCGCGGCGTGATATGTCGCCGCGGCGGACGCATATTTTTGCCGCGGCGAGGACATTCTACAACGCTTATGGTAAGCGTTGTAGAATGTCTCGCCGCGGCGAAGTAGAAAGTTCGCCGCGGCGAGTGACACGAGACTGGTGATATAAATTCTCATTTCTGGTCTTTTACACTTTGAACTCTCTCATAACCTCACTCGAAAAAATATTTCCAGTACCTTTTCTACTCATTCTAGAGCGTCCTCGTTTACTAGTCTCATCTACACATTCAAATCTTGTAAGTTCTTCTTTAACTTCTTCTAATTGTTGTTCTCTTGATAGTTTATACTAATTAGAATTGGTAATTTTTTGTATAATTAGGGTTTTTCTATGAATATGAGGAAGTGGATGTGGGAGAATAGATTGAATGAGATATATCGGAAAGGTGTAGATGAGTTTTGTGATTTTGCTAGAGAGAACATGGTAGATTTGAAATCTATTCGTTGTCCTTGTATTAAATGTGGAAATCATAGACATTTTTCGATTGATGTTGTTCGGACCCATTTGTTTGCATATGGAATAATGACCTCGTATCAAAGATGGTTCTACCATGGTGAGGTTTTTCGTTCTACGGCAAATGAGGATGATGTTGAAGATGATATTGATGATATGTGCGGCATGATGAATGATTTGGAGGACGATTTTGTTGAGCGACCGGAATTGTTTGAGTCCATGATGAATGATGCGGAGACACCATTATATGAAGGGTGTACAAGCTATTCGAAGTTGTCATTTTTAGTTACATTATTTCATTTGAAGGCGTCGGGGGGTTGGACTAACACTAGTTTTACTCTATTGTTGGAAACACTGAAAGAAGCATTTCCGAAAGACAATAAAGTACCTTTAAGTATGTATGAAGCAAGGAAGACTTTGGGTACATTAAGCATGAAGTACGAGAAATTCCATGCGTGCCCAAATGATTGTGTTTTATATAGACACGAGTATGAAGATCTAGATGAATGTCCGACGTGCAAAGAGTCACGGTGGAAGAAGGGTAAAATTCCATGTAACGGGGTTAAAGGAGTTCCAGTTAAGGTACGTACATTTTCATCACTTGATTAGGAAATACATGTAGCTCATATTCATTATTTATTACTGATTTTCGTTAAATATATTTCAGTCGTTATGGTACATTCCTCCAATGCCGCGCTTTCGTCGAATGTTTAATAGTGTCAAACACGCGAAGAACATGGTTTGGCACTCCGAAAAGCGTATCGATGATGGTATGTTGAGACATCCTGCTGATGCTGCACAGTGGAAATCATTCGATTTAGAGTATAAGGATTTCAGTGTTGATACTCGAAATTTGCGCCTTGGTCTAGCTTCTGATGGAATGAACCCGTTCAGCATGATGAGCAGTAAATACAGTGTTTGGCCGGTTATACTTGTGAACTACAATCTCCCTCCAAAGCTATGTATGAAGAGAAAGTTCTTGATGTTAACGCTTTTGATTTCAGGACCGAATCAACCAGGAAATGATATTGATGTCTATTTGGCACCGTTGGTCGATGATTTGAAGATGTTATGGGAGAAAGGGATGGAAGTCAAAGACGCTTACCGTGGAGATTCGTTCAACTTAAGGGCAATGTTAATGTGGACTATTAACGATTTTCCGGCCTATGGAAACTTGTCAGGATACTCTGTGAAATGCTCGATTGGTTGTCCGATTTGCATGAAAGACACATCTTCCATCCGTTTGAAGCATGGTAAGAAAACTGTTTTTCTGGGTCATAGAAGATTCTTACCAAGAGATCACTCGTATAGAAGATTGAAACAAGCGTTTGATGGAAATTCAGAAGAACGACCCCCTCCTAGAATTTTGTCTGGTGAAGATGTCTATGAGATGGTTAAAAACGTCAATGAAGTGCTTGGGAAAAGAAAGCGGAGTGCTAGTACTAAAGAATCGTTCAAAGAGAATCCTTGGAAGAAGAAATCGATTTTCTACGACCTTCCTTATTGGAAGACACACTACGTCCGGCATTGTCTGGATGTTATGCACATCGAGAAAAATGTTTGCGAATCGCTTATTGGTACACTTCTTGATGATCCAAATAAATCGAAAGACGGAATACAATCTCGATTGGATCTCAAAGAGATGAATATAAGAAGCATTTTGCATCCCGAGGAGGGGGGTGGGAAAAAAACAAAATTACCACCGGCAAAGTACACTCTAGATCGAAAGGAGAAAAAGAAATTGTGTAACTGGTTTGCTTCTATTAAAGTCCCCGAAGGTCATTCGTCAAACTATAAGAGGTTCGTGTCTTTGAAAGATTTGAGACTTACTGGAATGAAGACGCACGACTGTCATGTGCTGCTACAACAAATGTTGCCTCTTGCTTTACGAGGAATTGTGCCAAAAGATGTGAGGTTTGCAATATCAAAGATATGTGTATTCTTTAACTCGATTTGCTCGAAGGTCATCGATCCAACTCGATTGGATTTAATGCAGTCAGAATTGGTGAAAACTCTGTGCTTGCTCGAAAAGATCTTTCCACCTTCGTTTTTCGACATAATGATCCACTTAACCGTCCACTTGGTACGTGAAGTGAAATTAGGAGGGCCCGTGTTTTTACGGTGGATGTATCCAATCGAACGTTATATGAAAGTGTTGAAAAGCTACGTGAAGAACTACAATAGGCCGGAAGGGAGCATAGTTGAAAATTACATAGCAGAAGAGTCGGTTGAGTTTTGTTCTGAGTATTTAGCTAAAACAGACGAAATTGGGTTACCCAAGAATACCAATTTTGATTCAAAAGCTCTATCTAAAGGTATTTTTTTTTAACACTTTATTTGTTTATTTAAATTATATATGAACATTATTTTTAAGTATTTGTTTCATTATATATAGGTAGTTATTCGATCGTCAACCGAAAAGAATGGGAGCAAGCAAGTCTCCATGTGCTACACAACGTTTCCGAGGTCAAGCCATTTGTGGATATTCATTTGAATGAGTTGAGAGTGAATAATCCAAAGAAGGGTAGAAATGAAAAATGGTTGCAAGAAGAGCACAACCGTTTGTTTCAGAACTGGCTTGGAAAACGCATATTTATAGAGGCAGGACATTCATCTACGTTGAGTAAACTATCTGGCGGGCCGTCCTCAATGGTTACAAGGTACACTGCTTGGTCTGTTAATGGTTTTACATTTTACACAAGGGAACGAGACAACAAGCATCCCGTACAAAATAGCGGTGTTACATTGTTTGCTGAAGCTTTACATGTTTCGTCGGCAAAAGATAAGAATCCAAAACATGCTTTTATGAAGTATTACGGATACATTGAAGATATTTGGGAACTTGATTATTGCGGGTTGTGAGTCGCATTATTCAAGTGCAAATGGGCAGACAATAATCACGTTAAAGTTGATAATGAAGGAGTTACAATTGTCGACTTTAGACGGATTGGCTACGAGAATGATTCATTTATTTTGGCTTCGCAAGCAAGTCAAGTGTTTTATGTTTCAGATCCAGCAAATCCTGAGTTATCGTTAGTGGTTCATATGAAAGCGAGAAACGGTAACGAAGAAGAAGACGAAGACATGTCTAGCATTCCTCCGTTCACATCAGGATTACCGCCAATTGATCAAGAGGTGGATGATTTTAATGATGACGATGTTTCACATCTACTTCGTAAGGATATAGATCCTACTTTTGTTTGATATTGAACATTTAGATAATGTATTTTCATTTTGGATTTTATGTTATTCTCCTGTGGACAACGTTATTTTTCATTCAAAATTTCTCTATACAATGTCATTTACATTAACATTACATTTCTCCGACATCGCCGCGGCTGAGTACAACTCTCGCCGTGGCAGGATCATCTCGCCGCGGCGAAATACAAATCCTGCCGCGGCGAGGACCCTTCTACAACGCTTAAACAAGCGTTGTAGAAACCTCGCCGCGGCAACGTATATTCCATGCCGCGGCGAGGTCATTCCGCCGCGGCGGAAATATCAACTCGCCGCGGCGAGACAAGTTCTTAAAAAACACAGACTCTCGGTATAAAAAAATCAATTTCTCGCCGCGGCGAAATATAAATCCTGCCGCGGCGAGGACACTTCTACAACGCTTAAACAAGCGTTGTAGAAACCTCGCCGCGGCAACGTATATTACGTGCCGCGGCGAGGGTATCCCGCCGCGGCGGGAAGATCAACTCGCCGCGGCGAGTCAAGTTCTTAAAAAATACAGACTCTCGGTATAAAAAAAATCAAACTCTCGCCGCGGCGAGGTGATATTTTAGCCGCGGCGTAGATCACTCGCCGCGGCGGAAAATATACTGTGCCGCGGCGAGAATAGTCACGCCGCGGCGAGAAAGGTACCTAGCCGCGGCGAAGAAGCACTCTACCAGGTACTCATTCACTTTTTTGCAATGTTTAACCAATTCTCCAACTAAAAATGATCATTCCATTAAAATTTCTACAATAAATAAAACAAACCAAACGAGTCTCAAACACACAAATAAAACAAACCAAACGAGTCTCAAACACACAAATAAAACACACCAAGCGAGTCTTAAACTGAAACTTAAATTTAAAAAGAGTTTGAAATTTATATGGAAGAGTTGGTGTTGTTGGTTCTTGAAATTTACTCGTCATTCGGTGGTGGTGGTGGTGGGTTCGCCGGATATTGAGGAGGTGCCATATGCGGTGGCCACTGTGGTGGTGCGTACGGATAGTCGAAGTACTGAGGATATGGAGGAAATAACACCTGATTCTCTTGGTTGATGTCCCACCGAGAGTAGAGATCGTTCAACTGATTGATGTGAGAGGCGCCATACTCCGCTTGTTGGTGCATGTACTGTTGCGTGTGTTGGAACCCGCCGACGAGATAGTTGGAGCAATGAGCAATGTAGTCGATGGTGGCGGGGTCGATTACCGGAGGCGCTGGTAAGCGCAATAGGGGCTCCGCTTCCCCCTCTTCACCCTCTTCCTCCGCTTCTTCCCTTCCTCCGCTTGTGGATCCTCCCTAATCTTGTACCGCTCGATAATGGAATCCGTAATAGGCCCCATTGAACTGTGTATCGTATCCCTTTTCGAGCGTGGTACCCCCGCATTTGTACAAAGGCCGGTAATGATCGCCGGATATGGCAAACCGTGTCGTTCATTAGTATAGTCGAGTTTCTTCATCCAATTATAGATGAATCGACCGACGTTAATGGAAAGGCCTTTAACAATGCAGAACAACACCTGGATACGATCCTCGTCGAGAGTGGTGAAGTGCTTGATTGGATAGAGACGAGCGCAAACAAAGTATATCCACGCTTTAGCGATCCTGGTGAGTTGGTCACGCTTGAGTACCCTTTTTCCTTTTTCAGTGACCCAATCCTCTCCCGGAATGCACAACACCCGTGACATCTCCTCATGGCTGCAACTTCTTAGCCATTCTCGATAGCCCTCGTTCTCGAAAGGCACATCTGGGGTCCCAAGAAGATCGTTGATAGCTTCGATACTCATATCGACCGGTTTCCCACGGACCGTCACAACATCAGCTTGGGAGTCCGGCAAGTTTGCGTAGAATTCGTACACGAAGTTGACGTTCGAATCGAACTCGGGTACAGCACAATACCTCCCCCAATCATGACCAACTATGCTGTTGCGGATTTGCTTTCCTATATCCGACGTATTGCTTACATTGAATCCTCTCTCATGGATAATGTTACGCGGCAAGATTTTGTCGTAGCGTTCCTCTGCGACCTTGCTAGTAAAGATACTCGAGTTGTATTCCTCTTCGGGAGACTGTTGACGAGGTCGCTTGCTTTTTACTTTACTCTGACCTCTGGAAGAGCTCGGAGCCTTGGAGTCCGTGTTTTTAGTTCGAGGCATTTTCAAGCTCCTACAAAACATAATCATAAACAATTATACAATTAACATATAACAAATTATATATCAATTCCAAGAATATATATTTAAGTACATGACAAATTCATAAACAATTCCACCAATCACAAATTCATAAACAATTCATAAACAATTCGACCAATCACAAATTCATAAACAATTCGACCAATCACAAATTCATAAACACTAACCTATGTAACAATATGTCAAACACAATCCGGACATTTCAATTTAACTCAAATTCTCATTCAAATTCACTCATTCAAATTCCACTAACCTAAATTCACTCATTCAAATTCCACTAACCCAAACCCACCACATCAAATTTCACACTAAAATATTATTCTCCATTATTATATTAATAAAACTACAAAAATAATCTCTTTATTAATAAATAGTTTAATAGATAATTATACTGCTTATATTTTTTATTTAAGTGATTAAAATGCATTAAATTTATCATGTTATTTTTTTAGTTTTTTATTCTTTTTTTTTATTTGGTGTGCTAATTCTAATCTTGTTCTAATAAGAGAAAATCAAACAAAACCCTAAATTTGTGAATTCAAAAAATCAAACTATATGCAATTCGGGTAAACAACAAGAAATCCATATCAACAACACCAAATTAAATCAATATACACCTTAAAAAACTTTTAAAATCATACCTTACAATGACGCGGCAAGAGAGAGAGAGAGAGGCGCGAGAGGAAGCACGGCGAGGACTCGGCGAGAGAAAAGTGACGGCGAGGACGAGGCGAGAGAGAGTTGGCGGCGAGGACGAGGCGACGGCGAGATTTTGGGGCGGCGAGGACGTGGCGAGGGATTTTGAAAGAAAAAAACTGGAGAGAAGCGGCCGAAAATGGTTGTCTCGTGTGTGGGTATTGGAAAAAATGAGAAAAAAACTGAAAACGGCCTTTTATAGTGAAAACCTAAAAAATCTCGCCGCGGCGAAAATATGTCTTCGCCGCGGCGAGACGGTCCTACAACGGTTACAATTTCCGTTGTAGGAACAGGTCGCCGCGGCGAGATTCCTCACTCGCCGCGGCGAGACAGTTTCTTAAAAAACTGCTTGGCCACGGTATCCACCTCGCCGCGGCGGAGGATATTTCTAGCCGCGGCGAAATAATCTCGCCGCGGCGAAAAATAGTTATCGCCGCGGCGACATGAATCTACAACGCTTGTAACAAGCGTTGTAGAACGAGTCGCCGCGGCGATGTTTAAATTGTGCCGCGGCGAGACCCATCCTTCTACAACGCTTTTACAAAGCGTTGTAGAAAGTTCTCGCCGAGGCATAAATCACGTGGTGCCGCGGCGAGGATTCTACAACGGATAGTGTAAACGTTGTGGAAAATCTGAAATTTATGTACTTCTACAACGCTTAGCTTTAAGCGTTGTAGAAATTATCATATCCTACAACGCTTATCCATAAGCGTTGTAGAAACACCGAGATTCTACAACGCTTAGCCATAAGCGTTGTAGAAACACTATGTTTCTACAACGCTTATGTTAAGCGTTGTAGAATCCCTAGTTTCTACAACGCTTATGTTAAGCGTTGTAGAAAGTGGGTTGTATAATCCAACATTTGTAGTAGTGGGCCTAATTTTTTTTTTCTTTCAATCATCCCAAAAAAAATAATTAACATGAAAGTCATTTTTTTTTTGTCTTTTGGCCTTTTTTTAATCACAATTTTTTTAGTTTGAATATGGTAAAATTATTTAAAACACTGATTAATAAGAGAAACAAAAAAATTGGAAACTAAGATGTTATAATAGAAAAATATATTATTAGAAAAAGAATGAAAATTGATATATTGTATTTTAAAAATAAGATACCTACTGTAATTATCACATTTGAAGCAAATTTAAACAAGAGAAAAACAATAAATGAAATATTCTTAGAATTAAATAAGCTATTCTCGGAATAAAAACAGCTATATAAGTATTATCAGAAATTAGTTTTAAAATACGATATTTGAGGTAATAAGTTTTTCGAAATTTTGGGGCCTTCCTCAACATGAGGCCTAAAGCAATTGCTTTAGCTCCCTCATGGTTGGGTCGGGCCTGTTAATAACATGGTGGACCAACATGATTGACCGTAAAAGTCTAGAGATTGATTTTAGAGAGATTTGCATCAAAGTCACAAACTCGGCTCCAAATTGCAAATGAGTCACGACGAAAAAAAGTGTTGCATAGATGTCACTTTAATAAAAAATAGGACAAAAATACCCTTACGCAGATTTCAAAGTAGACTCGCAGTCAAATATTTCGAAAAAAAAGTAGACTCACAGAAGAAATTACAAAGAGTAGACTCGCAGTCAAATATTTCGAAAAAAATAGACTCACAGAACAAATTACAAAAAGTAGACTCGCAGTCAAATATTTCAAAAAAAAAAAGTAGACTCCTTCACAAATACAAATACATCAACACAGATTCCTTCGTCCTCTTCTTCCCCGATTCCTTCACGATCTGGCTCCCGAGCCTCGCCGTCGACCACAGCCCCGACGGCCTCGCGTTCTCGTCGCCGTCGCCGACGGTCTCCGCCGAAACCAGGCTCTTCCTCGCCGACGACGTCGATCGGAGAATCCTCTTCTCTAAACTCTCGATTCATTCTCGATCTGCCTCCCGAGCCTCGCCGTCGACCACAGTCCCGACGGCCTTGCGTTCTCGTCGCCGTCACTGGTGGTCTCCGCCGGAACCAACCTCTTCCTCACCGACGACGACGATCGGAGAATCCTCTTCTCCAAACTCTCGATTCCTTCTCGATCTGCCTCCTGAGCCTCGCCGTCGACCACAGCCCCGACGGCCTCGCGTTCTCGTCGCCGTCGCCGGTGGTCTCCGCCGGAACCAGCCTCTTCTTCGCCGACGATGACGATCGGAGAATCCTCTTCTCCAAACTCATGATTCCTTCTCGATCTGCCTCCCGAACCTCGCCGTCAACCACAGCCCCGACGGTCTCGCGTTCTCATCGCTGTCGCCGGTGGTCTCCGCCGGAACCAGCCTCTTCTTTGCGGCCGCGGAGGAAGATGAGGAAGGGGAGAGAGAGTTGGCGAGCTTCTTCTTGTCGGATCTGACCGGGGAGTCTGAGAGAGATTGATTTTATCATAAGAGGGTAATTTAGACTTTCTATAGGTGACACAAATGCAAATAAGTGATACGGATGCAATTTTAGCAAATAAGTGACACAAATGCAATGAATGGCTGAAGTTGTGACTTCAGCTGCAAATACCACTTGATTTTACTTCTATAACAAACACAATTAATAAAGAAAATGACTTCAAATACGTCTTCTAATTTATTCTCCAACCTTGACCGATTTCGTAGAGATCATTTTTTTTACTCTGATTCAACAGAAAATTATGGATAAGCAGAGTAAGTGCCAAGACAGAGGTAAAATATTTTTCATATTAATTTTGGTTATTTCACTTATGTAAAATGTACTTTTGGCTATTTATTTGCAAATCCGTAAATTTCAATTGGCTACTTAACTATAACGCTCTTAATTTTATATTATTTTTGAATTAGAAGCTGTCTACAAAACAAATTTCACGGGTTTGCCCAAAATGATTCATAGGACTTCCTGGCCAAGGGGGTTAGGAACATACCGCGGCCTCGAAGCTATGCTCGAGCTGATCATCATCTCCGAGGCCGCCAATCGATTGATGTATATATAGTTCTGGCTCTCGAGTCTGTGGAACGTTTTGACCTCACAATAGGTCGAACCTGAAAAGAAATTTATTGCGAGTCGTTTAGAGCTCCTAAAACATATTGGAAATAAATGAAATAAAAAGCCTTATCATGTGGAAAATTATTTACGAAAGGAAGCTCTTGAAGTGAACCTGATCAGAACTCCGCTTAAATGCGAAGAAAGGATGTTGAATTTCAATCAAGAGATTATTGTATTTTCACAAGTCAAAAACTCTAATATACATTTAGCGCAAGGCAGGTAGAGGAAGAGCCAAGAAGAAGGAGACTATTAACGTCAAAGAAGCACCAAAACCTCCACAGGTAAATTGAGGAAGAACCAGCCTTAATATTTAAGCAGAACGAGGAAAATAGTCAACTTAAACGTTTGACATTTCTAAATAGTCAACATTTGATAAATCTAAGGTAAATAACCACTTTCATTAAGCAAGACCTAAAGAGCAAGTTCACATGTCAAAACATCAATGTAGCCGCTCATTTCATTTCGTAATAATAGGGATTTATGATTCCTAGCCTCCCTGAAGCCTAGTTATTGAGTGCCATTTTTTTCGTCGTGTGGTTATTAACCATATCGTGTTTTTACAAAAAAAAAAAAAAAAAAAAAAAAAAATTGATCGTTTTGAATGTATATCCAAGGCCGAATGATCGTATTTTTTAAGATTCATATCCAATTAAATTAAAACATTAAAGAATCATGTTAAATGGTTTATTTAATCGTGTTTAAAATATTTAATCATAGAAGATAAAATAAAAACAAAGTCATAAGTGATGATCTGGCTTCTGCTACTTCTACTACTACGGCTAGCTAGATTACACCTTTGTTACCATGTTGCATTGCAAGCGTTTGAGGAAAACTTGTACAAGAATTTTATGAATGTACTACTTAATTATTATTCTTTGTTGAATGTGGAGCTTTTCCTGGGATCTTCCGGAAATTTGAATTCTCTGATTCAAAATTTAGTTGGCGAACCGCACGATCCTAAGTGTTTTCTTAGCTTGACCCTCAATAATTCACTTTATTTGAGACAATTTAGGTTTTCATGAGATTCAGCAATTTATTCCCAAAAATTTACAACCTACTAGGAAAAAAAAATTAAATTGGAAGGAAAAACCAAGTAAAATCAATGTTTTCAAATTTCATAGAAATCGAACCACCATTGATCGTAAACTTATTTTGACACAGTATGGGTCCATAAACAAGAAAAATCATAGGCTTATGAAATATCATATACAAGAAATATGATACGCACTTGCAAAAGAAAATATCATTCAATTTCACTAATCTCGATCATATTGTCAACATGCGCATAGGCTTCTGGAACACGCAGCTGGCCGATCGTAGTTTCACGTAGATGCTTGGCTAGCCTTGTTCTTCTGTTGACTAGAAGTTGTTGAGAAACTTGTTTCATTGTGGGTCGACAATTCGGATTGTTATTTACACAAGCAAATGCGATCGCAGCAACATGAACGACGTCTCCTTCGATCATCCAATTTCTTGGGGGCGGTATTCTCTGGTCAAGAACTTCACTGAGTGGTGTGTTTAGAGCTGACGAGGCAGAAGCTCTCGAGTTCAATGAAGATAGTAGTTCTTGCGGATGCTTCCCCATCAAGGTTTCCAGTGCGACGACACCAAAACTGTACACGTCACACTTTTCTGAAACCACCAATGTGTAGGCAAGCTCTACAACCACATAGTAAACGACAGAGCCTTGGTCAAGAGTCTAGAGTTTAGTACTGAAATGAAATTGAAAGGAAAGTGAAACTCGTCTTAAAAAAATTTCTGTGAAAATCGAAATTCTAGACCGAGTGTATAGGAAAATTTGTGGGAAACTAAATTCCAAACTATTTTTCGATTCTTGTTTGGATATAATTCTGATTTCTTCCACAATTTATCAACGGTAATTCGAATTTTCCTTTATGCAAGCAAGACTAGGAATATGCATCAAGTTCCAATACGTGTCCTTAAGGGATAGTACCAAAATATTGAAAACCTGAGACAAATCTACATACCTGGAGCAATATATCCGTAAGTACCAGCAAGCATCGTTTGGTTGGAAGAATCTGGATCGAGTAGTCGAGCAGTGCCAAAATCGGAGACGAATGGCTCAAGTTCTGAATTCAAGAGAATATTGGTGGTCGTCACATCACGATGAACGATCGGAGGATTACAATCGTGATGCATGTACGACAAAGCATGAGCCGTGCCTTTGATGACATTCACTCTCTTGCTCCAATCCAATTCCACAGCCTCTGCGTCGATGCTCAGGACACAGAACAAGCTTCCTCTTTCCATGTAGTCGTATATCAGAAACATACATTTGTTGTGCAGACAGAATCCATTGAGTCTTATGATGCTTCTGTGTCTTATCTCCGTCAGTGTTTTGACCTCGTTCCTGAAACTTTTCTTGAAAGCCGGGTCATCCGACTCGAAGCCGTGAAGTTTCTTCAACGCAACCACTTTTCCATTGGGCAGCTCTGCTCTATAAACACTTCCGTAACCGCCGGTTCCGATGCAACACCGAATGTCGAAATCGTTTGTGGCTCGTGTGATGTCTTCAAAAGCGATTTTTCCATCGTAGTTCCATATTGAAAATATATCCCCGCTTCTTGTCCCTTTCGTATCCCTCGGAACTTTTATTTTATTTCTAGAAACAAGCTTATACAACAGAACTCCGGAAAAGGAAAAGGCAAAAAGAATCGAGATGGTAAGAGTAATTACCAACTTGTAGTTGATTCTCGTTGAGCAGAAATCGATATCACAGAACAATCTATTGATTCCTTGAAATGACTCAGACGCTAAAGAATGACAAGGAGTAGGATGAGTTTCACTAATCCAGGCAATATAACCACAGGCTCTTTGTATACCTTCCACGGTCAATAATTCCAATTGAATCAAGTTGTGATTAAGATCAAGGTCAAGTTCCCGTGACCCATCTGAGGTGCATATTGCATAAGGAATACAACCTCTCAGTCTGTTTGATGAAAGGTTTATCGTTATTTTGTATTGAACAGGCCGTGAAAGTTTAAATAAGTTCATATTGAATCGAGCTATCTCCTTCGGCAATTTCCCAGACAAGCGATTAAGAGACAGGTCTAGAGACACCAACTCTGTCAGCTTCGCGAGATCTGCTTCGAAGACTCCAGTTATTTTATTTGAGCTCAAGTCTAGATAAAGAAGGGTTTTGGAGAGACCTGCGAGAGGTGGATAAATCGGACCGCTGAGCTTGTTTTTGCCAAGATCTAAGTCAGACAAACTCTTACAGTTACCTATGGCAAAAGGGATGGTACCATTAATTTGGTTTGAACGAACGCTAAGTGTTTCCAGATTAATTAAACTACCTAAAGTTGGAGGAAGAGGCCCTTTGAGATCATTGAAACCTAGATTTAAATGTGTCAAGTTCTTCAAGTTTCCTATTTCTAAGGGAATAGAATCATGAAATCGGTTTGAGCTGAGGTCTAAAAGCGCAAGCTTGTTGAGATTCCCAATTACTGGAGGAATTTCCCCGGAAAGTTGGTTATCATGAAGACTGAATTTCAACAAATTGGTTAATTTGCCAAAAGTAGAAGGGAGAGTTCCAGTTAAAAAGTTATGGGACAGATCGAGATAAATTAACTCCTTCAGACTTCCTATCGACGGAGGCAACTGACCTATACAAGAATAACTTAATTATTAATTGAAATATTAATTGATAAAGAGAAAAAGTACTAGTAAAATAATGATAGGGCATATATTTTAATATGACCTGTCAGAAAATTGAAGGAGAGATTGAGGTAAGTGAGACCCGAACTAGCCCCTATGTCGTGAGGAATGACCCCGCGGAGTTGTGTTTTTTCAAGGCGGAGCAACACCAGATTCGGGAAAGAAGAGAAGTTGAAATTTCCGAAATCTCTGTTTTCCTGTATCGGGAACCAGGACCCATCAATCTCAACGACGCTTTGGTCTTGATTGCAAGTCACGCTGTAGAGCTCGCACGCGGTCGTGAAATTGCGGACCCAGGACTCCCACCACCCAGCTTGGAGCAGAGCTTTGAGTTCTTGCTCCGGCGATGCATTCACCGGCGCAAACATGAACACAAAAGTAGCCCATGACACCAAAGCAACTAGTATGATGAACTTAGAAGCTCTCATGCTATAACTACTTAATTCAATCTCTGTATAGAACTTGGTAGTATACTTGATTTTTGCTGAGATTCTTCTGCAGAGATGTTTCTTTTTATATGTGTTATTATATGTAATCAGAAAGCTTTAATTTTTTAAGTGTAAGAGAACGTAGTGTTGTGAATGTGATTATATATAGGCATCTTCATTACTATGAAATAGACCCTACGAAGGGACACTAAACTCTAATTACTAAATGTATTATTACTAATTTTATTATTAGTAGTAAATTCTCTGTATAAATCATCTTTAATTATTAGATCATTCAATTCCGGCTAATATTGGTATAGTATATATACTTGTCATCAATTATAACAAAATTATTGTCGTACATGTATGAAGTAAGATATAATACATTCTAGTCATATTCTTCAAGGTCTCCAACTAGTGAAGTTTTGGTGTAAGGAGCACTAAAGGTCTGTTTGCTTGGTGAGGTTTGTGAGTTAAGCTCCGTCTTGAATAAGAGATTTAATTCATAATTTGTACATAATTTACTGTTTTCTTGTGGTAAGACAGTTGTGGTATTAAGCTTCTAAGCAAAAAAAATGAAAGTAAATATCTAGACTTGACTTGTACAGTAGCATATGGGACCAACACTTACCAGCAATTAAGTTCATGGAGGGCCAAAACGCGCTTTGTGATAAAAGTCTTGATAAATACTTTTCTCCTATCACAAACACAATTAATAATGAAAATGACTTCAAATCAGAATATTTTTTTCCCATCTTCTAATTTTGTTTTGGACTTGGCAATTTCATAGAATTTTCCACTTTTCTATCAACGAAAAAGAAGGAAGCATGATTAACACAATAATTGTGAAAATCCAAATAAAATACCTCATCCAATCCCGGTCATCGGTTTATATTTCAATATTAATATCCCTCCCTCCAATCTACTTACGGTTATGTTCTACGGGATTGTTAGCAATATTACAAATAATATTGATAGAAATTAAAGAAAAAAACAAGAAAATAATAAAATTTGTATTCCAAAAAAAAAAGAACATAAACCGAAAATGAATAAGAAAAGGTCGACAAGGAAAGTGTCGAGACCCGTTGGACGGTTTCCTTGAAGTTTTTTATATCTCTCACGAAATCCTCCAAGGATACAACGACTAACAAGATGAGCAATGCACCACAAAACTCGACTTCGGTGAATTAGAACTCGAGCGTCAGAAACTACCAACGGATTACAAGTAAACAAATAAAGGAAAACAGTTTCTGAAAGAGAGTTGGATGTGTTTGCTCTGTGTTCAGAATGAGAGAACCCAAAGCCTTTTATAGCCAAAACGAATTTGAACCACCCAAAATGTTCAGCCATAATAGCCAATTAAAAACGTATGCTTAACTGACGCAATCAATGCACGGTTACACAAACCTCATAAATTAATTCCCAACATAACAAATTAAAACATTTCGTAAGTGAATTTTGCAATAAAAAAAAATGATTGGCCCAAGGCCCAAGTCCGAGACATTCCCGAAACCCGAGCCCGGCCCGGCTCGCTGGCGACGGTACGCGCGTGTGATGGGTTAGCATCCATGGTCCAATTACTATATTGAACACTCATAAACTCTAATTGTATATAAACTGTACCAATATGTTCATTCCCAATCAATGTGGTACTCTTGAAATTCACATCCCTTATATACTTTTAATTTCAATTGCTCATTCATTATTGTAATGATTTTGGCAAATAAATAATCAATCTTATACCCGTCGCAACGAGAGGAATAAGATTACGCAAGAATTAACCAATTCCGATGAGTGTACTTCACTCAAATATTAGCCACAAATCACCCATAAATACTCTTTATTAACCATTCTTCTATCAGAGATATATATATGTAGTGTCTCTATAAAATAGTCAAATGTATATAGATTAAGGTCATTGAAGGTTTTATAAATAATGTTACAGAAAAATGTTAATTCACGCCTTATATGTTTATATTGTTGTTCCATACTTGTTATTAAAGAAACAACAATATACATATCGTATGTCGCTTATCTCATTCTAGTATCTCATTGCATCATAGTATTTTAGTTACAAAAAAAAAAAAAAAAATAGTCTTCATTTTGTAGCACTTTATACATCATCAAAAATGATATTTTTTTATTTTTTTCTTCTACATCATCAATTCAACTGTAGCACTTTACATAAAAAGCATTTCAATAATAATAGCCCTAAAAGTTAATTCAAGTGAATCTCACTCTACTCAAAATACTCAAAGTTCTGATGTATTTTATTTTTATTTTTAAGTAAAAGTAGTGTGGACATCGGTACTAGTAGGGACACTAATGTCACAATAATATTGCAATTCAAAATGCTAAGCTGAAAAAAATTGTAATGTCATTGCATTTCAGCAATAAAGCAACTTGGGGTGTTTGCATTGGAGTTGCTATGATACACTAATATATAGGTGGGACCCACCTTACGTGTAGACCCCACCTCTTCTCGTACATACAACAGCTGATGAAAATAATTTTTGAATAAATAATTAAGACCAATTAATGGTGGACCAACAAAATTGATTGTAAAAGTCTAGAGAAAGATTTTTTATCTATAACAAACTCAATTGATAAAGAAAATGACTTCAAATACGTCTTTTATTTCATCTTCTATTTTTTTTCCAACCTTGACCGATTTGATAGAGATCATTCTTTGACTATGATTCTACCGAAAATTAAGGAGAATAAGTTCCAAGAAAGGGAGGTAAAATATTTTTAGTTTTATTTTCAAAAAAATTATAAAAATAGTCATTTTAAACTAATTAATTAACAAAATAGCCATATTAAGTTGTCCATTTTTGTTTTACACCAATTAAATTTTTTGACGATTTATATAAGCAACTTATCTCTTTCATATAATATAATCACAAGGTCAACCAAAATTATAGAAAATAGTTTGGCTATTTTACTGATTTTAAATAAACTTTGGTTGTTTTGCAAATCCGTTAATTTCAAATGACTATTTATCTATAACACCCTTAATTTTAATTTAGTTATAAAGTAGAAGTTGTCTACAACATATATTTCACCGGTTTGCCTAAAATGATTAATAGGACTTCTTGGCTAGGGGAAAAGGAGCATATCGCAGCCTCGAGTCTATGTTGATCATCATCTCTGAGGCCGCCAATAGTTATAGATTGATGTATATATATTTCAAGGGGCTCACCTTGACTCTCGAGTCCATGGAACGTTTTGACATCACAAAGGTTGAACCTTAAAAGACATTTATCGCGAGTCCATTAGAGCTCTTAAAACGCATTGGAAATAAACTAAATAAAATGCGTCATTATGAGTACAATTATTAATGAAATTGGAAGCTCTTGAGGCGAACCTGATCAGAACTCCGCTCAAATGCGAAAAAAAAAGGATGTTCAAATTCGCTCAAAAGATAATTGCATTTTCACAAGTAAAAGACTGTTACAAAAATTTATTTAATTTCTATCTCATCCGTATAATCTTATTTCCTGCGACAACAACCAAATGTAAATTTCTGATTTTCCTATATAAATCACGCTGGGTATTCCGGAATTCGTCACTTGGTTTTCGAACTTCTATCTCTTTCTCTCTCTCAAACACTTTTTTTTTCAAAATTGTTCTTGTTTACGTTCGGATTTCACTGCGTCTTGGTACAGTCTGAATTCAGGCTTGTCATATCCTGCGATATTCTTGTTTGTGACTTTCAAGACATTTTCGAGATGCAAGAGATATTATAAGAAAAGCGCATCTCATGCGTGATTCGTAAGCTCTCATTTTCACGTGCTTGATAATAGTTTTCAAGCCATTTTGGGATGCCATTTTGTAGTCCATCTACGATACAAATTATTTCTTGAAGAGTCGGTCAATACCCTCTCAACGTTCCCTGTCATTTCTATCCAGACTTTTTTTTCCATCAGAAACGTCATTGTTATACAATAGCAGCATAGTAAAAGGAAATAAAGTTTTGTAAGATCGAGTAATATTTCATTATTTTGACACACGACTGAAGCATAGTAAAAATATATAATAGCAGCTAGGTGGGAAGAACATCACTGTTCAGTGCAAGCAGGTATGAGCCTCTAGAGCACTAAATAATCGTAAATTTTTGCGTAATTTATTGTTTACAATTGTGGTGTTGGGCTATAGATCAACGCGGAGAAGTCAACAATTAAGACCAATTAATAACATGGTGGACCAACATGATTGACCGTAAAAGTCTAGAGATTGTTTTTCTTCTATAACAAACACAATTAATAAAGAAAATGACTTCAAATACGTCTTTTATTTCGTCTTCTAATTTATTCTCCAACCTTGACCGATTTCGTAGAGATCATTCTTTGACCCTGATTCAACAGAAAATTAAGGATAAGCAGAGTAAGTGCCAAGACAGAGGTTAAATATGTTTCATACTAATTTTGGCTATTTCACTAATTTAAAATGTACTTTGTCTATTTTGCAAATCCGTAAATTTCAATTGGCTACTTAACTATAACACTCTTAATTTTATTTTAGAAGCTGTCTACAAAACAAATTTCACGGGTTTGCCCAAAATGATTCATAGGACTTCCTGGCCAAGGGGGTTAGGAACATACCGCGGCCTCGAAGCTATGCTCGAGCTGATCATCATCTCCGCGGCCGCCAATAGATTAATGTATACATAGTTCATGGCTCTCGAGTCTGCTGAACGTTTTGACCTCACAATAGGTCGAACCTTAAAAGAAATTTATTGCGAGTCGTTTAGAGCTCTTAAAACATATTGGAAATAAATGAAATAAAAAGCCTTTTATTATGAGGAAAATTATTTACGAAAGGAAGCTCTTGAGGTGACCCAGATCAGAACTCCGCTTAGATGCGAAAAAAGGTTGTTGAATTTCAATCAAAAGATTATTGCATTTTCACAAGTCAAAAACTCTAATATACATTTAGCGCAAGGCAGCTAGAGGAAGAGCCAAGAAGAAGGAGACTATTAACGTCAAAGAAGCACCTCAAACTCCACAGGTAAATTGAGGAAGAAGCAGCCTTAATATTTAAGCTGAAAATTAGGATAATAGTCTACTTAAACGTTTGACATTTCTAAATAGCCAACATTCGATAAATCTTAGGTAATAACTACTTTCAAACGTAAATCTTAGGTAAATAATCACTTTCAGACGTAAATCTTAGGTAAATAACCAACGTTTGATATATGAAAGTGACTATATACCTAAGATTTATGTCTGAAAGTAGCTATTTATCTAAGATTTACCAAACTTTGGTTAGTAATGTCAAATGTTTAAATTGGTTATTTTTCTAATGGACCCATATTTAAGCTTAGTCGCCCTTATTTCCAGTTTAAATCATACGCAGCAAATCTCATCGGGTTTTTTTTTTTTTTCAATAAAACTGATAGCAATACTTATTTTTTCTGTGTCAATTTTTTTTTTATTGAACATAGGCCCTATTTCAAACTTTCTCCATAGGTTCGGGATGTTTTAAGTAAGACCTAAGAGCAAGTTCAAATTTCAAAACATCAATGTAGCCGCTCATTTCATTTCGTAATAATAGGGATTTATGATTCCTAGCCTCCCTGAAGCTTGGTTATTGGGTGGCTTTTCGTTGTGTGGTTATTAACCATATCGTGTTTTTAAAAAAAAAATGATTAGAACCAAATCTGACTATAGATTGATCGTTTTGAATGTATGACCGAAGGATCGTATTTTTTAAGATTCATACCCAATTAAATTAAAACCTTAAAGAATCATGTTAATGGTTTATTTAATCGTGTTTAAAATATTTAATCATAGAAGAAAAAAAAAAGTGATGCTACTTCTACTGCTACGGCTAGCTAGATTACACCTTTGTTACCATGTTGCATTGCAAGCGTTTGAGGAAAACTTGTACATGACTTTTGAGAATTTTATGAATGTATTATTTAATTATTATTCTTTGTTGAATGTGGAGCTTTTCCTGGGATCTTCTGGCAACTTGAATTCTCTGATTCAAAATTTAGTTGGCCCGCACAATCCTAAGTGTTTTCTTAGCTTGACCCTCAAGAATTCACTTTATTTTAGACAATTTAGGTTTTCATGAGATTCAGCAATTTATTCCCAAAAATTTAAAACCTACTAGGAAAAAAAAATTAAATTGGAAGGAAAAACCAAGTAAAATCAATGTTTTCAAATTTCATAGAAATCGAACCACCATTGATCGTAAACTTATTTTGACACAGTATGGGTCCATAAACAAGAAAAATCATAGGCTTATGAAATATCATATACAAGAAATATGATACGCACTTGCAAAAGAAAATATCATTCAATTTCACTAATCTCGATCATATTGTCAACATGCGCATAGGCTTCTGGAACACGCAACTGGCCGATCGTAGTTTCACGTAGATGCTTGGCTAGCCTTGTTCTTCTGTTGACTAGAAGTTGTTGAGAAACTTGTTTCATCGTGGGTCGACAATTCGGATTGTTATTTACACAAGCAAATGCGAGCGCTGCAACATGAACGACGTCTCCTTCGATCATCCAATTTCTTGGGGGCGGTATTCTCTTGTCAAGAACTTCACTGAGTGGCGTTTGCTTCCCCATCAAGGTTTCCAGTGTCCATGGAAGAAAACTAGATCAAAAGAAAATTAAGTCGGATAAGAAAAATAACACAATGAATTAAAAGCCTAAATCGAAATATCATCACAATTATGATTACATATTCATGCATTTGCGATGTGTAATTACTATTTCATCTTGCGATGGTAGACGACACCCTTTTTGGAGCGTCCAACGGATCTTTTTATGTGGCGTCATTTCCCCAAAAAAAACTTATATATATATTTCAAGGGGCTCACCTTGACTCTCGAGTCCATGGAACGTTTTAACCTCACAAAGGTTGAACTTTAAAAGACATTTATTGCGAGTCCTTTAGAGCTCTTAAAACGTATTGGAAATAAATTAAATAAAAAAAGCCTCATTATGAGTACAATTATTAACGAAATTGGAAGCTCTTGAGGCGACCCTGATAAGAACTCGGCTCAAATTCGAAAAAAAAGGATGTTGAATTTCACTCAAAAGATTATTTCATTTTCACAAGTAAAAGACTGTTACAAAAATTTAATTAATTTCATGTCCCATCCGTATTATCTTATTTCCTACGACAGCAACCAAATGCAAATTTTTTATTATCCTATATAAATCACGTTGGGTTTTTGAAATTCGTCACTTGGTTTTCGAACTTCTATTTCTCTCTCTCTCTCTCAAACACGTTTTTCCAAAAATTGTTCTTGTCTACGTTCGGATCTCACTGTGTCTTGGTACAGTCTGATTCAGGCTTGTCATATCTTACGATATTCTTGTTTGTGGTCTTCAAGACATTTTTGAGGTGCAAGAGATATTATAAAGAAAGCGCATCTCATGTGTAATTCAAGTCTAGATGTCTTCAACCTTGAAGTATTACAAAACAATAGTCTATTCTTTTTTAAGTATTTGTTGCAAACTAACCAATCATTTACCTATTTTTAAAGATCTAGTCAAAATTTTATTTTAATAAAAAAAGCGCATCAAGCCAAAGTAAATTAATTAATCCGGTTAGATTATTTAATTTACTTCGGTCTGGTGGACTATTTTTTGAAATAAATTAAATTAACATAACTAATTAATTAATTTACTTTGATCTGATGGGATATTTTCTTAATAAAATGAAATTTTGATTATTTTCTAAAAAAATGTTAAGTTATTGGGCTACATGTCTAATTGTCTCCTTTTTTTTTCTTCTTATTTTATATCTTTTTGCTCATGTAATTCACATATCTTTTGTAATGAATGAATATTATTGTATTCACCATTCCATCAGAGTTTATTCCAAAAATAGAGGGAAAAAAATGGATCTTAATAACTTTCAAACCCAAAAACTGACTCTTACGGTGTTAAAATTATTTTTAAGCATTTAATATAAGAAATTATCATGCCAAATAACATAACCAAATAATCAAGCAAACCATGCCAATTTATCGCAATAATTTAAACCAATTCGATAGAACAGGACAACAGAAAACTAAAATGCAACAATTAAGGTTTTAAGGCCATTGTTATATCCCAACCCAATATAAAAAAAAATAAAAAAAATAAAAACAACAATCAGAAAAACGACGGTAGTAGAAGAAGCTAGGTCATCACAAAACGACAGAGAGGACAAGTGTCGCTCTCTTCGAGCCACTTCAGAATACAATCTTCATGGTACCAATGCCAACACGGCAACATAGTGGATTCCGACCCCACCGGAATATCCTCAAGACAGACCGAACACGTCACAACCTTCCCTCTCCTCCCTCTCTCCAGACCCTCCAACCCGTCGCCACGTGGCAGGCTCGTCACCAACGCGTCGACGCTCGCCTCGATGTCTCCGTCGGACTTGATGACGGCAACAAAGATATCGATCGCCAGCTCGGAGCGGATCGGGCTCGGAGGGACGCCGACGCCGGCGAGAAGCTCCTCCAGCGCCGCCAACGGCGCGTGGATGTCGACCAGCCAGTCCTCCGGGAGCGAGAGCGACTCCGTGAAAGAAGACTGCTCTTCTTCGTGGTCGATTATTTCGAAGTCGTCGGGTTCGGAATCGGAGGTGCACAGAGTACTGTACGCCGGCCGAGTGAAATTGACGGTGAGGATGATCAGACACGACGGCGGGTCGTCGTCGGAGGGTCGGTCGATGTAGACCGTCTCCGCTTCCAAGGTTGGGTCGGCGAGGAATCTCAGGTAGTAGTTTATTTTTGGCATTTTAGAGAGAGTGGCTTTGAAAAGAGACGTTAGGGTTTTTGGGGTAGTGGCGAGAGACTGAGTGAGTGAGAGTTCGTACTGAAAATATTTAGAAGACGATGTCGTAATCAGATGTTTGGCGTGGTACTTTTATTTGGGAATTACGGGGTTAATTAGGGGGAGTAAGAAATTTGCTATTTTTTCTTTCCATAAAAATGTGTGGCTCGTTAAGAGCAAGATTGAAATCTCGCATCTCGCAACCATACCGCACTTTAAATTTTGAGGGTATCTCGTCTCGTACCAAGGTATTCCGCGGTATTTGACGAACGTTGAGGGTATCTCGTACCACGCGGTAACTCGCATTACGCGAGGTATACCGCAAAAAAAAAGTATTCCGCGGGGTATTTGAACAATTAGTAATTTTTAAAAAAAATTACAATACATACATATGTTGCAAGTGAAATTAATGGGTTTAGCATACAAATAAAAATTGTTTGATTTTCTCCTAATGAATTTTGATATTTATAAATATTATTAGTATGTTAAAAATAATTTAATATCATTTAAAACATATTACACATAGAGAGTAATTTTGATAATAATTTGTAAATTAGAATTCTTAGAGTAATTTTGATACTGATTTATAAATATTGTACTTTCACGAAATTAATATTGATATCATTTAGATATTAATTTGCAAATTGTTAAAAAAAAAAAAGTACAAATTACATTACCAAACATAGTACAAAGTACAAACCAAGACTATATAACATAGACTAGAAGTTAAAATCTAATACATTACCATATACACTGCAACAATTTTTTTTTTAAATCATATGCATAGCAACGGTTTAATTTTTTTTTAAACTAATAAGAACACTTAGATTAAGGAAATGCCACACTACTAAAATGAAGACTTTCTTTATGCATGTGGACACCAAAAAATCCCACATCGGTAAAGGACAAAGAGATAAACAATGTGGATTTAGTATAAATGGGATGTGTGAGGGTGTGGAATAAGCACCTTGATTTTCTCGGGTGTTACCGCTATCACAATTTGAGGCTCTACGGGACGGGTAACTAATGCCCGTGACCGCAGTAGCGAGCTTCTGAGAGGGACGTATCGGCCGCGAGATTCCGGAGATGGCGAAGCAGACTGGGGAATGCGACAGCGGGCCGTCGGTGGAGTCAAAATGAAACCCTTAAAAAGGGAATTAGAGAGACTAATAACTTGATTTATGGGTTTCTAGGGTTTACACTGAAATTATGGCGAGCGAGCGAGTTTGATGGGTGGGACGGGACGAGACTTGTCTCTCAGCAGCGAATCTCTCTCTCCACTGGCGCTTTTAGCCCGATCGCTGACACGTTGTTCTCAGGCGTCTCCGCAGAAGCTCCGATCGTCCAACGGTAGGGTTGACACCTGGTGGTGGACAGGCTCTGCAGAAGATTGAAAACCCTACAGCCGAAGATGGAGATCATCTACGCGAGGTCGGCCTTTCGAATCCGGCGACGGCGTCGGGGTTTGGCGGCGAGGCAGAGAGAGCGACTTGGAGGGAGCGAGAAGAGACGCCCATTTTTTCACACTCATTTTGTGTAGCCTTTTATAACAACGTTAAAATGGATGCCCAATTAACTCTCGCTTTAATCTTACGCTGATGGATTGTGTTTTCATCCGACGGTTGTAGTTAGAGTTTAATCAAAAGGGAAACTTGCAACAAATAGCTGATATAACGGATATAAAATCATGCATTCACACCTTCATTCGAGACTCTTTTTTTTCAGTTGACCTTCATTTATTACTAACTGCCTCTCACTTTTTAAATTTTTTTACATCTTCATTTCCTTTTTTAAATCGTGCACTTTTGTTCACAGAGTGAAAATTATTTCTTTGGGTTCAATATATTACAGGGGGTGTAATCGGGTTGAGTTAGTCGGTTTTTTCATGTTCTATTAACCCGAACCGCTACAACTATTTTTTTAATTTTAAAACTCAAACCAACCCGATTGAAAGGTAAAACCAAACAAAACCAACCCGAAAATAATCGGGTTGGTTTGGTCGGATTATAATTATCGACAAATGACTTCATAACTCGAATGAAAATCATATACGTATATTATATCTAGAACGTTTTATAAAAAAAAAATTAAAATTTTACTTATCTTTAAAAAAAATTACGTATTAAAATAAAAATTACGCATATTTTTAATTACCAAGTTTTCATGTAGTCGTAAATAATAAAGTATAATACTGAGTATTTTTTTTTACTTAATTATAATATTATTAAAAAAATATTATTTTTTTTTAACAATAGTACATATAAAATATTTGCAATCTTACAAAAATTAAATAATTAACACTATCGGGTTGGTTTGGTTCAACCCAATCTCACGACTATAAAAAACCAAACCAACCCGAAATAATTGCGATTTGGGTTGGTTACAACCCAAACCTCATCGTTCATCGCGACGTGACTAGCTCCAACGTTATATTGAACTCGAGGCGAGAGGCTTTCGTGTCTGATTTCGGCACCGCGAAACTTCTTCAACCTGATTCATCAAATCAGACCTTGATCGCTGGAACTTACGGGTATATCGCGCCAGGTATGCTTATTCTTAGTTAAAAAATAGTGAAATCTCAAACTTTCAATAAATTCTAGGTTCCTTTTCATATTACACCTAGTTAAAAATTGTGCATCTGTCTCTGAATTTCCTAGAATTTGCATACACAATGGCTGTGACGGAGAAATGTGATGTTTATAGCTTTGGAGTGGTTGCATTTAGAAACGTTAATGGGAAGACATCCAAGAGAGCTACTATCAGCTCTAACATCGCGATCATCTTCTTCGATTGCTCAAACTACGACGTTGAGTGAATTACTTGATGAACGCTTGCCACAACCGACGAATCGCCTCGTCGCAGGTGATGTGGTTCTTGTTGCCATGCTGGCTTTGGCTTGCGTGAACTCAAGGCCCGAGTTTCGACCGCCGATGAAGCTTGTCTCTCAGTGGTTCATGGCTCACAGAAGATTACTCTTGGCCAAGCCTATTCGTGATATCAAGGTAGGCCTATTGATGGTCCCCCAAGGATCGCTATTGGTTGTCCAACATGATAGGACTAGTACTGACAACGCTTAACTATTGCATAGATTGATGATCGCGTTGAGGTTTTTAGTACTGATTTAATGATCGATATTTTGTGTAATTTCTACCTTGAGACTCAACGTTATTTTTATCGTAATAATATCTGTAGTCTTTAGGAGTGGTGGCCATATCACCGGTACAGTCTTTTTTTTTTTTTCAAAAGGGTTTTAGGCCATCTCAAAATTACCATATTGATCGTGTACATTTATTATCGATTTGTTATTTTTATTGTTGTGCGAATTATTCTAACAGCGTATTATTTGAAACCCACCACTCACCGAACCGGTGAAAACTCTCGAGCACTTCCCAACTCCGTAGAAGACACTTAATCAATTGCTCGAAAGCCCGTACTTACCCTAGTGACTTTGTACTTTTAGTTTTCAGAATTTGTACCTTAGATGATTATACTTTAAAGGGCCCTACTTTAAAATATATGATTACGTCCCATTTATTGTTTTTGTTGATTTTTTTATTTTGACGCAGTAATTTTACTATATAAAAAAATGTGATATAATTATATATTCTAAAGTATAATTTTATCATTTCCGTAAAATGAAAAGGACAAACTCGATATTTTTTAAAAATTAAAAGTACACAATCAACATTTCACAATTCCTAAAAAATCGCATATTATTACATTACAAATAGAAAATGATTAAAAAATACTCTAAATAAATATGAGAATATATATTTAGTTATGTTTCTTTTTGTACATTTACAAGCAAGAAACGATAAAAAAAAAATAATAATAATAAATAAATAAATATTTCTTTTTGTCAAACCAAGCCTTTATTTCTTAACTTTCTTTGGCTTATTTTTCTTTCTACTTAACAATTTACACACTTAAGTTTGATGAATAGAAGCGTCTCTCTCTCTTCGGGACAGAACAGGGGAAAGGAAAAAAAACCCTAATTTGAATCGCCGCCGCCGCCCCTCTGGTTCGGACGCCGTCGCTGTCGCGGCTCCGGTCCGAAGGGGAGGGCGATTCTCCTCGTGACCCACGTCTCAGTGGATGCTGTTTCTCTGCCTCTTCGCCGCCGAGCCCACTCGCCACCGCCGGTTCAGATCCGCCGAGCCCGCTCGCCACCACGTCTCAGTGGACCTCCTTCGGCCAGGTGGCCTCCAACGCCGCCCTCCTGGAGGCCCTCCACCACTACCCCGCCCTCCACGTGCTCGACCTGGGCGCCAGCCTCTGCACCCAGTGGCCCACCCTCCTCGAGGCCCTCGCCACGCGCTCCTCCGACGAGGACGCTCCCGCCACGAGGCTCACCGTGCTAGATCCCACCGAAAGTGGCGCCGCCATGACCACCGAGGTAGGCCGCCGCAGGGAAAAGTTCGCCGGGCTCATGGGAGTGTCCTTCCAGTCCGCCGTGGCCTCCGACCTCCCCCCCCCCCCCCCCCCCCCCCCCCCCCCCCCCCGAGCCGCTCGGGGGCTCCGCCAAGGGGAGGCCCTGGCAGTGAGCTGCGCGGGGGCGCTGTGGAGAGCGCGCTCGCCCCGCGCCCTCGTGGCGGCGCTGCGCGCGCTCAACCCCGAGTTCGTGACGGTGGTCGAAGAGGAAGCCGACTTCTGCGGCGGGGTCCAGGGGGGTTTCGCGGGGCGCTTCGAGGAGTGACGAAGGTTCGCAGATCTGAGTGGTTTGGATCGGTTTTTGTGGTTGGTTTACTGTTTTGGTGGCTGGTTTTTTGTTTTCAGTTTAGCTACAGGGTTCTTAGTTGGAGTATGGATCCTTTTAATTTTTATTATACTTGTTTTGTTTTGGTTTGTTTTGGACTCGGATTAGCCGTAGTCGCATCTCCCGTAGTGGATTTCCTGTTAGGTTTTTATCTATGCAGGTTGAAGAGCCACCCTATTCGTGGTTATCGGACCGAGTTTGGTTGGATTTTTCCATCGCCATTCTTTGGGTTTTTTAACGAGCCTCTTGTGTGCTCTATTGGTGCTTGTAATTCTTCCTGTTGTTGGAAGTTTGCACATTTCGTACTTTTACCGGAATTTAATGTTAGATTCACCTCGACTTAGGTCTTGGTAATTCATGTACTAAGGTGTTATTCTCCTGTATTAATAGGTTTTTTACCCTATTTTAATGGAAAATCCGTACTATTAAAAAAAAAAAAAATTGGACAATTATGTGGATTTTGATCATTTACATGAACTTCCTCAAATAGCACATTTCTCGTATTAATTAAAATAAATATCAAAGATATATAAAATAGTTGAATGGTCTTAATTAAAATTATAATTAAATTATAACTCAACTTATAATTATGTCGTACAAACTAAATTTTTAATAATTATGCTAGAATTTTACCTGTGAGTGAATTATGAGCTCAATGAGAGACTTAATTTACGTGTATTTTGATAAATTAGTATTTTCCAATAATATATACATTTCTTTCCCTTTCCTTTCGATCGACACGTACCCTACTTACTCAGTAACACAGGTGGCCTCCCTGAAGCAAACCTCCGTCAGCCATTTCGGCCACCGTAGCCTTCACGCGCCGGTGATCCACACCGTGCGCCGAAATCCATCTCTCTCCCGAAGTTTGCGGTGAAAATTATAGTCAACCAAAGCCTCGAGGAGCGATTCTACCAACCAGCCGGATTTCATTGTCCGTAGTACACCGTCGAACTCGCCGCTAATCAATCTTACAAGCAGAGAGTTTCGATTTGAACGATTGAGCCTCCGAAGGTAAAGAATTCAATAAGCCCTCTCTTTGATATACCAATTATGATTCGCGACATTGATTGAAGCTTAAAAAGTTTGCGACATTGAATAACACAGTTAGAACTTGGAAGAAAAAAAAAGTACTTTAGTTCTGACTTTTGCGTTTTCTCTTTTGATCTTCGGAAAGTTTCGTCAGCCATGGACGGAGTTTCCATTAACGCCGACCGGCTCGGCGACGAGGACGGGTATGAGCTGGAGATGGAAGAAGCCTGTGCGATGACCGAATACGTCAGCCACGGCGGAATAATCCAGGGAGAGAATCCGCTTCCTCCGAGAGTCGGAATGGAGTTCGATTCGTACGAGGACGTGTATTACTTCTACAATTGCTACGCCAGAGAGCAAGGTTTCGGGGTGAGAGTGAGCAATACGTGGTACAGGAAGAGCAAAGAGAGGTACAGAGCGAAACTCAGCTGTAGCAGCGCTGGGTTCAAGAAGAAAAGCGAGGCGAATCGGCCGAGACCCGAGACAAGAACTGGATGCCCGGCAATGATCAAGTTCAGATTGATCGATTCAGCCAAAAGATGGAGAGTCGTCGAGGCCGAGCTCGAGCACAACCACTTGATCAGCCCCGCGAGCGTGAAGCTTTACAAGTCCCACAAGAGACCCGCGCCCGAAGAAGACTCCCAAAAGATCAGGCTTTTCCGTACGGTAATCGTGGATTCCGAGCCCCACGGGAGGGCTAGTGTCGACAACGAAGAAGAAGAAGAAGATGAAGAACGCTGCGAGGGGTTGGCTCTCGGAGCGGGAGATTCCGAGGCGGTTCGAGATTTCTTGCTTCGGTCTCAACTGTCGGATCCGAATTTCTTCTACGTCGCGGATCTGAGCGACAAGGGTCGGTTGAGGAGCTTGTTCTGGGCCGAGTCGAGGGCTCGGGCCGCGTACAGTCACTTCGGCGACGTGGTTTCCATCGAAACCGCGTGCCTCGCGAAGCGATACGAAGCTCCGTTGGTCTCGTTTGTCGGAGTGAATCACCACGGGCAATCGGTGCTCTTGGGCTGTGGATTGCTCTCGGGCGAGACGGTCGAGTCGTACACGTGGCTCTTCAGGGCGTGGCTCACTTGCTTGTCGGGTCGCCCGCCGCGAGTTGTCATCACCGAACAGTGCAGCGAATTGCAACTCGCTGTCGCCGATGTGTTCCCTAGGGTTTCGCATTGTCTGTGTCTGTCTCGGATAATGCAAAAAGTCCCGGAGCGATTGGGAGGCTTGTTCAGATACGATGCGATCACATCGGATTTGGATCATGCGGTTTATACCTCTCTGAGGCCCGAGGAGTTTGAATCCGCTTGGGAAGCGATGATCGAACGGCACGGATTAGGCGACCAGGCTTGGCTCCAAGCTTTGTACGAGTTACGGAGGCGTTGGGCTCCGGTTTATCTGAAGGACGTGTTCTTGGCGGGCATGTTTCCGATCCAACCAAACGAGGTCGTACCCTCGTTCTTCGACGATCTCCTCGAGAAAGACACGTCCTTGAAAGTCTTTTTCTCGGAAAATTACGAGCAAGCCCTTCGGAAGCGATACAGGCTCGAAGCCGCGGCGGATTTGGAGTCCAAGAACTCGACCCCGGCGCCCAAGACCGGGTGTTACTTCGAGTCTCAGCTCTCCAAAGCGTTCACGAACGAAGTGCAACGCAGATTCGAATCCGAAGTCGTGGGAATGTACTCGTGCTTTACATCCGGGCCGACGAACGAAAACGCCGCCGGAGAAGGACCGATCAGAAATTACATCGTCAAAGAACAAATCGACGAGAGGGAAACCAGGGATTTCGAGGTACTCTACAATCCGGTGGAGAACGAAGTGCTATGCGTTTGCGGGGTCTTCAACTTCAGAGGGTATTTGTGCCGTCACGCTCTATCGGTCCTCGCCCAGAACGGGGTTCTGGAAGTTCCCCAGCAGTACGTTCTTTGTCGGTGGAGAAAAGACGTGGATCGGAGCTACGTTATCGACCACGGATTCAACTCCGCAATCGACATGGATAACCCAATCCACCGTTACGATCGTCTCTACAAGTGCATCGTTCGGGTGGTACAAGAAGGTAGGAAATCGCGGGGAAGGCACGAGGTCGCGGCACAGGGTTTGGGTGAGATTTTGGACAGGCTTAGACTCGCAGAAGATATTGCTATGACAGTGTGAGTCTTGATGTTTTATTTTAGATCCTTGCAAATGAGTGGTACGTACAAAATGTGATATCTTTATACGAATAGCAGTAACAAAAACATACTCTCTTTTTTTTAAAATTATTACCACTAATATATAAGTATTGACATTTTATTCCAATATGATTCTTGTCATCTTTGGTGTTTCTTTTTGGTGAGAAAACAAATTTGCTGTGTTCTGCTCGCATATGATTCATTATCAATAAGCATGAAAATGAATAAAGAGTAATGTTCTCCACTTTTTAAAGCCTTGACTGAGAATGTCTCGCCAAATACAATTGATTCATAATTAGAAGCGCTTGTTGTGTTCTGTTTTTTTTTTTTATAGGCGCTACTCTCAAGTTCACAACAGCAAAAATGCCACAAGCAAAGACAATTACTTCTTTCCAAAAAACAGTTTTGTTCATCGGTCTGTGTTCTGGAACCGTTTGATTCACCAGAGCTTCGTATTTCACTCCCAAATAATCACGAATATAATATACCATTCATCATCATTGTATAAAACATCCTAACAACGTCTATCCAATATAAACAAAAACAAAAAACAAAAAAGAGTCCTACGTCGTATACCATTTCATTTTTCAGTGAGGCATTTCATCAGTCACGTGGAGGGGAAAACGTCCTTGACGGCCGAGGCGGCGGTAAGGTAGTTGAGCGTGTTGCGAAGCGTCTCCTTCTCCCGCCGGAGCCTCGCCGCCGTGTCCTCCAGCTCCAGAAGCGCCTGCTGCTCCCTCGGCGCCCCCTCGAAAGTACTCCCGACGAAGAACGAGAACGGCGTCGGAAAAAGATTCCGCCGGAGATCCTGAACATCCTTCTCCGGCTTCCCTCCCAGCCTGTTCGAGAGCCGTATCACGTCCCTCATGTACGCCTCCACCTCCGACGCCAGCGCGTCCAGATCCTCCCCGCCGCCGGAGGAGTCCGGCGGCGCAGGGCGGTCCTCCAGCCACGTCACCTCCGCGACGAGGTAGGGCTTCTTTCTGACCACTCCGGCGACGCGGAATCGCTCCTGGCCTTTGCAGATGAGGAAGAACCGGTCGTCGGAGAGACGCTCGTGCTTGACGACCTCGCCGACGCAGCCCACGGAGGCCGTGCCGGAAGCGGCGTCGGAGAAGATGACGCCGAATCGGAGGTCGGTCTGGAGGAGCGTGTGCATCATGATCCGGTACCGGAACTCGAAGATCTGGAGCGGGAGGATTGCGCCGGGGAAGAGAACCAGCGGGAGCGGGAACAGAGGGAGCTCCACGAGGTCGCTCGACTTCGGCGAGTTTCCTCCGGCGAAGTTCCGCTCCGGGAACGACGACGACGCCGAGCACCGCAAAGTTCCTGTCCTGACGCGACGACAATGGTGGCGGTGGGGCCGGATTGGGAAACTAGGGTTTAATGAGGGTTTGGGATTAAGTGAAGGAGACGGCGGCGATGGAATGAGCTGAGGAAGAGCCATTTGTACCTTCTAGAGAGAGAGAGTGTGTGTGTCTTCCGTCACAGAGCCATATATGAGTTTGGGAGTTGAGCTTTAGTTCAGTTATTTGGCTGTTGAGCTTTTTGTTATTATTTACTCTCTCCCTCTCTCTGATAGGATAT
The DNA here is from genome assembly GCF_054948205.1 of Urtica dioica subsp. dioica. Lineage (NCBI taxonomy): Eukaryota > Viridiplantae > Streptophyta > Magnoliopsida > Rosales > Urticaceae > Urtica > Urtica dioica. The sequence continues at coordinate 3,882,039 of NC_142756.1, forward strand.
TCTATTTCTCTCTCTAATCTGGTGGTTTTCAGGAGAGAGAGAAGAGAGAGATGTGGATAATATTGAATTGGGATGTTTGGATGTGGTTTTGGATTATACCACGTGGGAGTTGGAAATCGGCTCAATTAGATTTTTAGTCCAATCTTTGATTTTGGTACTAATCACTTGGATTAACCATTTCTGTGGTGGAAATAATCAATCAATTGAAAATAAACGTTTTGTGGTTTTGGATAATATTGAATTGGAAATCAAGTATATTTTTTATTTAACGGACACAAAACTATAAGAATGTCCAACTCCAAACTGATGGTTAGTTTGAAAATGGTATTGTAGAGCCTGTTCTTCCACTTCGTTGGTTCGTCACCTCACCATTACTCCACATTAATATGATATTGTTTGTTTTGGGCCAAAGTTTGCACGATTTTATCTTTGGGCACCTTTCCAAAAAACCTCATACTAATAAAATTGGTGGGACTCTTATATTCAAGGTAATTCTTGCATATTCTTCCAATGTGAGACTTGAGTTGCTACTCCAATAGGTATCGTTTTCGAGCCTTAACAATTACGAAGAAAACTAAAAGATTATTTTAGTGTGTATTTCGATTTATTTATGTGAATCTAAAAAAACGTCATAAAAAATGAGGAGGACAATTATAAACGATTGTCATAAGAACAAGTAAACGATTTTATTACATATTCGATCGAGAATACAACTGGTCAAACTCAATCAATAGGGAAACGATTGACAGGCTGAGGATTACAAAGAGGGAGAACGAGTGCGATAATGGAATAATCCTCCGTGCCAAATCTTCTCGAAATGATAAGATTTATACCAAGTCAAAATGCGACGTCTTCAGACACATGTGCTGGCAACTTCGTACTTCATTGTCTCATCTGCTGCTACATCGCCTTCTCGTTTGAACGGGCTCAGAAGAAGTCGTCCGATCTTCGGATTTCAAGGCGAGATCGCATCCTACTTGTTGACTTTGACTTCATCACAATCTCTAGCGAAGACATTGACTTCATAAGTGGATTTGGGCTACGGTCCAAGTGACTTCTTTAAATCATACTAATAATTAATGAATGATAATAATTAAATACCATAAATTAATTATTTAATCGATCTTGTGTGTAATTGGGCTTCGTGGATATTGGGCTAAACGGCCCAATATCAAATTTTATTAAAGGAGCCGAACTTTACTCTCACAGTTACCTCGACTAAACTAAAACAATAGTTCTTAGCGGATATCATCGGAGAATTCACCAATTACCTCCTTATTAGGCAAATCTTATTTTTTCGGGAAAAGTGATAAGATGGTCAATCGAACTCATCCAATTCGATATTTTCCTTGAAACCATGTATGATCAAATGTCAAGTCTTGGTCAACTTCGTCAACGAATTCATCTATGTGCAGAACTAGAGTGGGCACGACTTGACGGATCTTGATGGAAGCTTCGTGTCGACAAATCCTCAAATGAGAATGGGATAGGTGTAGTCTGATTCTCACCAGCCACGAGAATGATCAAATCAATTGTACCTTCCACTTCACCTTCAATTGGCCAAATTTCGCCTCGCTATAAATACAAAGTTGGCCAAATTCCTTCCCTCTATAAAAACAATATCATGCCACAACATACCTCAAATGATAAGAAAAGACGTATAGGGTGTGCCCATTATAATCCATGGGAACTAGTGGCAAAATTTCAAGAAACGAGAAAAGTTATTATATTTCGTCGAAATCCCTCTTATACTCCTTAACTGGTGAAGAAGGTTATTTCACGCGAAAACAACGACGTGTTGATAAACTACAAGACTATATTGTAGGGATAATTTAAGTGTGGCATATGAAGCATCGATACTATGGGCAATTGTTGGCGAATAATAATTCAAATGCTCACTTCGTCACCATGGACCCACTTGACCTAAATGTTTAACATAACGTCGGCCTGTGACATGAGAAATGGGGTGAGATGCGATTTCAAGTCCTTACTCGAGCCGCAACCTTCAAGGTCGCCACAAAACGAACGTGATTCAAGGACCTGCCTTGACCCTTGAACTTGTTGAGGGTCTAATCCCTGATGAGTCCGACCTTAAAGACGTTTTATTATATTGTCATTAGGTTCCATGAACGTAGATGATATAAATAGAATAAATATCTCACTACGACGGCATTTATTAAACAGTAACGTCATTTAGATATTCTTGAGCCGTTTTCCAGCCAATAGCCTATAAAAGGTCAGATGATAGGAAGAAAAACGAGGTAGAATCTCACTCAAAATTAACTCGTATTTTCATAGTGTAGGTAGTCTAATAAAAATTCTTTGGTTTCAAGCTTATTTATTGTTGCCTATTTCATCACAGCAGACAGAAACTAGGAATTTAAATCGGATAATGTTTTAATTTTCTTTTAATCCCTTTTTAATACAAAAAAATAATTTTCTTGTAAAATATTTTAAAATGATTAAATCTACCGAGTCTAAGTAGATTTAGTCTCAGTAACTTAGAAAAATGTATTAAATTTACTTGAGATTCTGTTTGCCATTCAGCATTCTATAACTTTAGTTTGAATTCAAACTCACTTTCCTTTTTAGGAGTTCTACAAAGTTTGTTTAGAATCCTTTTGTATATATCTTATTTACATTCGATATTTATTTGAAATAAAACAGTCGTTCACATTATCTTTATTAAATCGAATGGCTCATATTTATTTTTTTTATAGTAATAAAAAATCATATGGATCCCGGTTCAGTGAGGAATGGATTCAAGAAATCTCAAATCCAGTTTTCACTTTTTCACACAACCAGAAATTCCCATATCCAGATTCTACGAAATCAAGAGTCCAGGGACGGAATGGAACCGAGCCTGAGAATTATGTTAAAAATATGTACTTTCTTTTCAACTACTTGAAAATTAATAAACCCAAAAAACAAAAAACAACAAAAATCATGTATATATTATATATGTAAAACATTACACATAAATTTTCAAAAAGGCAAGAAGAAGAAAATTCACACACACCCAACAACTTCTCAGTCTCAATCTAAACTAGCACCACCACCACCACCGCCGCTAAGACTGTTCGGCGGGCTTGGGCGACCAGTTGCGGTGGTTGAACGGCGAAGAAGCGAGCGGCAGGCCGTTGGAGAGGCTCCGCCCGGGGCGCTGCATCATGCGGGCCCCGGTGCGGGCGTTGAGGCTGGACCCGCCGACGCGGTCGGCGTGGAGGGCTTGGAAATAGGATGAGGAGCAGGCCATGTCCCTGAGTTCGGGGAGAGGGGAGAGCGCCTCGACGACCTCGCTCATGAGGGGCCTCGCCTTCTGGTCGCGGCTCAGGCAGTGGGCCGCCAGCTGGAGGGCCTTCTGGGCACCCTTGATGGAGAATCGGCCCTCGAGGCGCGGGTCCAGAAGGCGGTAGAACCTCCGACGCTCCCCGAGGTGGGGCCGGGCCCACTCCACCAGGTTCTGCTCCCCGGCCGCCCGGCTCTTGTCCATCGACCGACGCCCCGTCAGCATCTCCAGAAGAACCACCCCGAAGCTGTACACGTCGCTCTTCGAAGTAAGATGCCCTGAGTGATAAAAGAAGAAGAAAAAAAAAACAAAGCGAGTTGGATAATCGATGATGAACTTATATACTAAAACGCATATGCTTACGAGACATGATTTAATCATTATCAGAAACTTAAACTAAACGTTGAGTGATCATATCTGAAAAGTTGTTCGAATTCCAACTCTTACTTACCCGAAATGCTACAAAGCCCCAAATGAGGCGAGTCAACGATGTTCACAACAGTATTAAATATTAAGTTTGATCAAAGAAAAAAAAAATTTGTCTATTTGTACCCTGGTTTTTTTTTTTTTTCAATAACTGTGCTGTCCGGGTTAGACCTGACTAATATCCACGAGGCGCTGGCATTATCGACCGGGAGACAAAAAAAAATGAAGAAAATTGAGTAATCGATAGACTTATACTCAAAGCGCATATGCTTACGAGACATGATTTACTGAACTATAAAATCTTATCTGAAAAATGGTTCGAATTTCAACTCTTAACTTAACCGAAATGCTACAGAAGACCCTAATGACACGAGTCAACGATGTTCACAACAGTATTAAATATTAAGTTTGATCAAAGAAAGAACAAAAAAATATTAAATTGTCTCTTTGTCCCCTGAATTATTATGCTACTTGCATCTGCCACCAAAATAAAAAGATAGTCCAAAATGGTACTAGATCGTATCAGTTTAGCCCTTATGTTAATATAAAACTGAAAATCGTATAAATATTTGGGATTCTAACATGATCCAGTTTTGGGTTTCATGGTCTGGTTGGAATACCGTAACCTGAAATATTTTTATTATTTTGGGAAATTAAGTAATTTCGACAACTTTCAGTTCCAAAATAAAAAACAAGGGCTTGATACGCAAGCCCAATGGTGGTTGTTCACTCAAAGCATTTAACAAAGCGGTATGGTTTACGGATACAGAAACACAAAACAGGCAAAAATTAGTCAAAAGAAGAAGAGAAAAGCATTACTAACCTGTCATCACATACTCGGGCGCCGCATAGCCGTAAGTGCCCATGACTCGGGTAGAGACGTGGGTCTTGTCTCCTTCGGGGCCGTCTTTGGCGAGCCCGAAATCAGAAAGCTTTGCATTGTACTCCTGGGAATAAAAAAATGGTCGGTTCGTTAAGACTGAGAATTCGTGAGCTGTGTGCCATAAAAAAATCCGTAAACACTATACCGCGTCCAACAGGATATTGGATGTCTTGAAATCTCTGTATATCACAGGCCTCTCGGCTTCCTCGTGAAGAAATGCGAGACCTTTGGCAGCACCGAGCGCTATTTTCATTCTGACCGACCAAGGAAGAGGCAAAGACCCTTCAAAACAGTTCAAAATCCAACACGGTTACGAAAACAAAAACGAGATTAGAAAATGAGTACGAAACCTATCGATGATCCTTTATTAGGGCAAACGAATTGAATTTAGCATTACTTCTAAAAAGGTGATTCTCCAAGCTTCCCCGGGGCATAAACTCATAAACAAGCAACCTTTGGTCATCTTCGATGCAGTAACCGATTAATTTGACCAAATTCGTGTGTAGAAGATCGCCTAGATAGTTAACCTCGGCCTGAAAACAAGTATCCCTAAATGTAATTACATTGCAGAATAAAAGGAAAAATAAATAAGAGATTGTTATATCGAGCCAAACCAGCCATTCTCTATGACCCTGCAGTCCATCGTGATTTAGAGTCTTCACGGCAACGGGAATTCCCATCCCAGCCTTCACCGGAGCCGTTCCGCTCTCGCAGATCCAACCTTTGAAGACGCAACCGAACCCGCCTTCGCCGAGAAGACTCTCGGCTTTGAATCCTCTCGTGGCGGACTTCAATTCGCTGAAGTTGAACTTTCGAAGCTTTGATGAGATTTTTAGCTCCTCGGCGATACTCGGAGTGGACGGAGCACTCTCCGCAAGGCTCGTGGTTGAAGACGATGCAACCGGAACGACCGGCTGGTCTTTGCTTGTGTCATTTGTTGACTTGCTTTCTTTACTTTCGTCTGTTTCAAACACATACAATCAATTACAAATAGCAACAAACTTTTATAACAATGACAAAAAAAAAAGAGCAAATGTAGCAAATGTGTCGTAACGGACACCTATATTTAAAAAATCTATGGCCAAAAATTTGTTTTCAAGTATTAAAAAAGCTCTATAGAATCCTCATCATTGAACTTTCAAGAAAAAGATGGAAGAAAAAAATAGGTAATTCTATTCTCGGCAGCCAATCAAAAGATCACAAAATCATATTAAAAAAGGCTTTATAGTTAGAGACGAATGGCTCTATCTGATACGTAGGCATGTACATTATTCGCTTCAAAACTTTCCATCCATAAAGCTGATTGATCTACGGGCAGCAACAAAACCACATAAGAGCGATTGGTCAGTCCGTAACTGATAACCGTCGAAATCAGATACGTGGTCGAATCAAGTCTGTCTGACAAAAGCTTAAAGCCTTTAATGATCAGCTGTAACGTGAATGGAAACACATCCCGCCACAGAAGAAGAAAATGAAATTCCTCCGAAGCAGGATTGTAGATCAACCGAGTTTTATGGAAACAGAATCTAAAGACCCCTACATTTCACTTTCTCTGAGCCCTTATCAACTAACAATGTAGGAGAGACTATTTGCATATATATAAACTAACAATCAAGAACTTACGACATACATTGAAATAACTAGAGAATAAGATAGAATCAAATCATTTTCCATTCTATTTACCGTATAGAGCGCTAGTTCCGCTTCCACTTTCGATGCCACTCGCGCTCGCGCTTGCACTTCCGCTTCCACTCGCGCTTGAAGAGCCTTCCACTTTGGCTTTCGAAGACAAACAACTTCCCATGAACCTGAATTTCATCCAACACCCAGTTGAACCTCCTCTTTCTTCTTCTTCCTCTTCTTCTAACTCTAATTCTAATTCTTCTTCTTCAACCTCTTTCTTCTTCTTCTTTCCCACGCTCCAATCGCCCACTTGAATCGCCTCGCGACCTAATCCCATTTTCTTAGAATTTCCTGAGACTAAAAGCACCTCCTTTGTATCAAAAGAACCCCCAATAAAAGATAAAGAAAATAGTATATTCTCTTCATCTACTTTTAGAGACAGAATTCAAAAAATAAAACTTACCCACCACCAAAGAAAAAGACAGTCGAAATCCCGCCAAACGCACGGCTCAAAAACCCAAATGCGAACCTAAATAAAGAGCGAGAGAACCGACCCCAAATTCATGAAACCCAGATTTCCCAAGAAAAATGTTCTTGATAAAAGCGTTTGAATCACACAGATGAAGCGAGATATTGTAAATATATACATGCGAAATCCGAAGAACCGTTAGGCCTTATGGAAATCAGTCTGTGGCTGGTTTCGGAAACACTCAAAAAAGAAGGCTCAACAGTAACGGAAAAGCGCGGAAATGCCCGGTGAACTGGAATGAGACGAAAGAAGAAAAACGTGACTCCTTTCGCAATGGGGTTTTTTGTCAGCTCTCAAACCGAAAAACAAACGCTTCGGGCTCTGAACGAGCACATTAAAGAGCAAGTCGAGCTTAGCCACCACTGACTATTCAGGCAATGTGGGTTATTATTAGATAAAGACACAAACGAATGTATCTAGAGAGAGAGAGAGAGAGAGAGAATGGGAGTGAAATATTTTATGAGAGAAAGAGAAGTAGAGATAGGGATTGAAATTCGAAAAGTGCAAAACAACAAAGAGGTTAGAGTTAGAGAGAGAGAAACTGAAGTAGCTTGAGTTCTTGTTCCATATCTGGTTTCGTTTTGCCTACTTGTCCACTGTCCAATACTTTCACTTCGTCAATAAAGTTTTTTTTGTTTATTTTGTTTTTTAGGAACCAATATAAATATATATTATATATAATAAATTAAAAAAAATAGTTTGCTTTCTTAATCTCGGTCTCCGGTCAAGACCTTTGTGCTTTTGTGTCGGGATGTTTTTAACTTTTTTTAGTTTGTCCACAACGGATTTTGTGAATCTGAGCCCAGATTTATCGGGCCCAATTAAACAGCTCTCTACGATTCTACTTTGCATTAGGCCCAAACTAATATCCTTTTTAATGTTTTGAGATTATGCCACAAGTAGCGAGTATGACATTACTAATAATTTTGTACTAAAATTCAATAAATTTAATTTAATTTAAAAATGTCACTTTGTGTATTTGCATTTTAACCCTTTTTATTTCTCTCTCTCTTCTTTGCCACGCCTGGAATTTCTTATTGGTCTCGATCAAATTAAAAGTGCATTCGTCGACGATTTTTCATTTGAAACATCTGAAAATTCTTTGAAGATTTATTACATCTTTCATTTGTCGACGATTCTTGACTTGAAAAATCTGAAAATTCTTTGAAGATTATTGACATCTTTTTTCAATTTATTGACATGGATGTCAATAAATGTTCAAAGATTATGGGAATTTGTTTGAAGATTTGCCAATAAGTTTTTTAGATGTCAATAAATCTTCAAATAATTTGATTTGTTGAAGATTTTATGAAATCCATCAAATATATTGACAAATATGTCAATAAATCTTCAAATGAATTCTCAAATTTTGCATATGAAAAAAAAACCTTCAAACACTTCCATGAGAACGAGAGTGAACGCTGTGACGATTCAGCATGAGAAAGAGAGATAGATAGATAGATAGAGAGAGAGAGAGAGAGAGATGGATACAATGATGACGACGACAATGGATTGTCGAAGAATCGTCAACGAATGCAATTTTTATTTGACCGTGACCGACAAGAAATTTTAGGCGTGCAAATGAGAGAGATAAAGGATGTGAAGTGAATGAGGAAAAAAAAGTAAATAAAAGGGTTAAAAACGTAAATACGCAAAATGAATAGTCATACTTTTGAATCAAAATAGACTTAATGGATTTTGGTCCAATATTATTAGAAATTTCATAATTGTGATATAATCCCTTATGTTTTATTTTCTTGATTAAAAAAGACCCAAAACTGAATTCCCAGCTATTATACATTATAAGGGAAATTACAGTAATATTTTTAAAATAATGGGTGTTTTAAGTACTATATTGTTTTTTTTTTTAATTTTAAAACAGTAAATAAAGTTAAACAAAATTTAAAACAGTAAAAGAATAAAATAAAATTAAACAAAATAAAATTTAAAAATATATATATATATATATATATATATAAATACAATTGAAAATGGAAAACAACTTTTTTTTAGAACAAAATAATTTAACACCCTATTTAAAAGATAAAAGTATTAAACAACCGATTTCCTCCCTTGTGCTTATCTATTGATATATTTGATATTTGTATCGTATTTACTGAAGATTAAATAACCCAACTTGGCTGGCTTGTTAAAAAAAAAAAAATCCGGAAATACTTCACTTCTCATTCTTCTACGAATACCTAATTTATTCAATTTTTCCTTATTATTTAGAACTCGGTTTGATTTTTGTTATTATTAGTTTACAGGTTGTTTGACTTTTTTATGTTTGTAATTTTATTTAAATAATGGAACAAATTATCTAAACTTTAAAAAACGAGATATTATAAAATATTTGAAATTTTGAGGTATTCAAAAAATTATCATCTTTAAATATACATATATATATATATATATATATATATAATTTCCCCTTTTTCAGGCGTGCGTCATTAACAGTAAATAGTTGAATTAAAGACTATTTTAATAGAAATTTTAAATGGTACTTTTGAAAATTATATCTTATTTTCTTTATTTTTCGGTCTTGTTCTTTAACATCCATTCTTGTACTTTTCTTCATTTTAAATGGTTGAAGCGCTTTTTCGTTATCACTTTGGCCGATGCAACTACAAAAGGCTATAGGCGGCATTCTTGTTAATTTTGATGAAATTTGAATAGAAATAAATAACGAACTCATGTCTTGCTTTTCCTCTGCTTGAAATTTAAACCATTTCTAGTAAAAATCATAATGTATTGTGAGAATTACTGTTACCACATTTAAATATATATATATATATATATATATATATATATATATATATTATAGTATCTCATATTTTATTTTTATTAAAAAAAAAACTTCGTTTGTCGGGTGCATTGCCTATTATGCCATGACTTTAATCTTTCGTCGCTTAAAAAATCGATTTTTCATTCACAACGCCTTTTTTTTTAAATCATGCATTACTCCCATTTTGTTTCCAAATCAATGTCTATTATTAGTGTTGCTTCTCTGACATGGTCTTAGTTTGGCAAGACTGTCAGTTCTAGATTGTGCAAGACGATGGCACGACTACTTGTTCAAGACCTGGGTTGTATAAGTCACGTCACAGTCTGCTTGAACAAAACTAAAAATAGAATATTTTTCGTTTCGATTTTCATGGAGATACAATCGGATTTGGTTTCATAATCGATTTAATTTGCGGAGATTATGTTATTGATGCCTATAAAACTCCCCTAGGATTTCAATAGGTCGATTGACACTTTTAGGTCAATTCACGCCGGCCTTAACCTTGAACCAGCCTACCTGCCATGAGATTTTTCATCGACAACTGGTTCGAGGAACTTGTTACTGTTATTTGTACGGAGTTTGTGAGTGCATGTTTTGCGTTGATACACTGAGAAGATCTTCGGGAGAGGATTGTGTGATCTTCAGGAGGAAGAGTCGCGTGAAAAAGAGAAGGAGTCTCTGATCTGAGGGGAGCTCAGATTGCCATCTATTGGAGAAGTCAAAGAAGTTAGGCGCTTGAGAGGAAGTCTACAAATCTAAGTCATGTAGGTGCTTTATCATCGAACAGGGTTACCAATTCCATGCGTCCTTTATTACTTTATGTTTGATTGATTGTTAATTTAATTAATTCTGCTAAAACCAATCAATTATTCAATAAGTAGTTCTACCAACATAGTTGAACAACCTTCTCAAGACACGTTTAGTAATTTCAATTAGTATGAAATTATATGTAAATACGAGGTAGCACTAGAGGAGAGAAACATGAAAGGTGCATAAAAACTCATCATTCTAGAAGTTTGAGAAATTAATGTATTTTTTTACTTTATCATATTTCACATAAATAAATCTCATCATGCATTTATTTTTTGAACTTTTAAAACATAAATATTGAATCGTGATTAGCTATTAACGAATAAATCAAAGACCAAAGTATGATTAATAAATTCTTATATGACTTTGATTGTAGCGATTATTCGGTAGTCATGAAATACAAGAGAGAAGGTTATCGCTTTGAACTAATTAACACATTCTCTCAAAAAGCGATGGAGCATCTAATGATTAATTAGAATGTGTAATATTAGCTATATATGTCTCTTTTGTTTTTAACTTATGAGGGGTTAGCTCCAATGAATGAAACTCAGATATGGAGATTTCGGTTAGCTCTATTTTTGTTTCTTCCGCCCTCTCCCCGCGTCTTTCACGTGTCCATACGACGGGTTTGAAAACGCCGACCAACCCTCCGCATGCTCTGTCGTCCCGTTGTTCCAGGTCCGTTCGGCCGAGGATGCCTCCAATGTGGTTATTGTGGAGTGGGTTTGCTTTGAGTGCTTTTACTTTAGGTATGAGGCATACGTTTATAGTTTAGTCTTTCGTTTTAAATTCTTAGATGTAGTTTATGTTTTTTGTATTTTGGTTTGCTTTTTAGATCTAGTAGGTTGTTTGTGTTTTTTTACTAGTATGCCGTGTCTCCATTTTTTTGGTGTGTGATTTTCCACCGATGTTCACTTCAGGTGCATAGTATAGGTAAACAAGATGTTGGGTTGGTCGTTGGCCTTAAGCCGTCAAGATCTCACTGTGAAATGACACTTAATCTGCATATGTCGGGTTTGAGGAGGTGGTCCTCCAGGGTAAAAGGCATAATCTGGATGGTTGTTGCTCGGGTGAGTGACATTGGTTATGTAAGAATTTATCTCTGTTTGAGAGACATGGAGGTGATTTGATAAATTCTTAGTAGGCCTAGTCTTACATGATTGTCTCGTTGGTTTTCAGGTGACACCTTCGGCGTGTCTAGTCGTTTTAGTTCTTCTGATTTCTATCTTGTTGTATTTTGCTCTATAGTAGCATTTTATAATGAATGGAATTTCTTTGATGAAAAATAATAATAACTTATGAAACAATGTACATGCAAAAAATATATAACTATGAAATTAATTAGGGCCCGTATTCCATGTAAAAGGAATTGCTATAGAATTACAAAGATCTCTCTCGCCGACACCAAATATATAAAATTATAAATAACGTCTTCATGTATCATGTGGTAGTCGTTGGTTAATTCATGTACCACGTACGTACTCCATAATCTATAGTCTTTTCGACTGCAAGCGCATAAAATAACGACATAACTATTCTCTGCAAGTGAAGTTTTCTTTTTTCCTTTTTCTTCTTTTGTCCTTTATAATAAAGTTATATAGAAAGATAAGATATTATCTGGTGATGAATGATCATCAACGTAAAGACGCAGAATATGGTGGCAGAGATGTCACATGGAAGTCCAAGAGAGGAACGAGAGCGAGGCAGTTAGATACAGTCGATCGTCGTCAGATTAAAAATCTGTGATAAGTCACTTTCAAAAAAAAATAAAAAAAAATAATTGAGTTTAAATTAGAAAGTCGAAACAATGACCATTTTCTGACTCCCTCGCACTCTCTTTTGTATACTTCTCCTCCCATCTCGTTGGCGTCTTTCCCATTGGAATGTGTGCTCAGAATCTCTCTTCTACAAAAAATACACCCATCATTTTCATACGTATATATACTTGTCATCAGATGGTCGTTAAATTTTTAACTCTTATTTTTTTTGTTGAGGAACATCGTGCACAATGACAATGCCTAGCAAAGTTTTAAAAATTTAAAATGCAAATAAGAATCTATCCGTAATTTTAGTAAAATGCGTGTTTTCGAAAGAAAAAAAAAAGTTTCCCCAATATTAGATAAAATGGTAGAATTTGTCCAAATATATAATAAACATAAGAAGTTTGGTCATGCTAAAAAATATAAAAAAATAAATAAATTAATGAACGCTCACTTGTGACGGATGAAAAAAAAATGGTTTGCTTTTTCAATTGAATTTTTGCGTTTTTTCTACAATTGGTTAATTACAATCAATACATACTATACAGTAATATTTATCCAATTATATTTTTGAAAGTAGGTAGTTGATAAATATTTCATCATTAGTAATCTCTCGCATTATTTCACCTTATTTTTTTTTTTGTAATAATTTTACATTTTAGTATATTTAAATATCAACTTTCATGTATCAATAATATCCTTAAATTATTTATAGACTGAAATTTTTTCAGTCTTATAGTATATTGTCTTCGGACACTGGCCATAAAAATAAACTTAAAATAAATAAAAATAAGAACCATAGCTTTTTAGTTTTTAAATATTTTATTCTTTACATAATATGTAGCAAACATACACTATCAAATATCTTAGATGATATAAAGATAATTTTTAAACTTCACCACAGATTTTTTTTTTTATATTGATAGAATTTGAACTCGGATATAAACAAAAGAGAAAGACCACATACTAGTTCAAACCCAACAAACAAATCAGGCACTTGGGGGTAAAAAAAAAAAAAAAAAAAAAAAAAAAAAAAAAAAAAAAAAAAAGTCGCTAAGTTATACTAACCTCAAATCTTCTCAAGCCTTGCTACATGATATACGTGTGATTGGTTCATTTTTCAGCCTTTTGTTCCGACCCAAGCACAAGTTGTTCAATAATTCATATTATCACATTTGTCGTGCTTTCAACTGTGTAAATTAAAAAAAATTAATGATTGAATATAATATAATATATTAATAATTCTCTTATTCATATAAATTTATTTCTTCTATAAATTTCAGTGTATTTACTTCAGTTTATCTTTGGTGTTGTATTAAATTATTTGACTTTATTGTATAATTTGTCTCACTGTTAAATCAATCTGATGATTTCAGTAACGTGATTTCTAAGAATAGCCTGTATTTTCGCAAGGAATCTTTTTTTTTTCTTCCCTTCCCTTCTTATTTTATTTTATGGCCCATGCGATATGCCAGCGCTGAAAACCCACTGATCATTTGCACATGTATATCTGAACCAGGAAAAAATTTGTTTTTCCCATTCCAAAAAAAAAAAAAAGTATGTATTAAATAAAAAATGCCATCAGAGAATATCGATTTCCCAATATACTCGAAATATTCATCCAAAATATATATAAGAGCTGAAATAAATTTCTATA